>NW_027273897.1:0-174940 GCF_046630095.1 Trachinotus anak
TTGTATATTGAGGTTAACATTTGGTGAGGGGAATAACCAGTCAGGGATGTTTTGTTTTGTTTCAATCATTTATAATGTAACCAAAAATCTGACAGATATAGAATAAACTAATAAACACTGCAAGTAGCTAAATGGCTAAAAATGAAAAGTTAGACAAAACAATGAAACCAGGGGTTAAGATGGAACAGTTTATGAGAAACACCTGTACACTTGCTTATTCATGCAATTATCCAATCAGCCAATTATGTTGCAGCAGTGCAATGCATAAAATCCTGCAAATACAGGTCAGGAGTTCAGATCATGGTCATGTCAAACATCACAGTAGTGTGGAACTGTGGCATGATTGTTGGTGTCAACCAGGCTGGTTTGAGTGTGTCTGAAACACAAAACAGTCTCTACAGCAGCAGCTGTGTGGATGGAAAGACACTGGTGATGAGAGAGGTCAAAGAATGGTTAGGCTGGTTTGAGCTGACAGGCTACAGTAACTCAGTTCACTGTGGAGAACAGAAAAGCATCTCAGAGTGAACATGCCCAACCATGAAGTGGATGAGCTGCAACAGCAGAAAACTACATCAGGTTCCACTCCTGTCGGCCATGAACAGAAATCTGAGGCTGCAGTGGACAGAGGTTTACCAACACCGGACAGTTGAAGACTGGAACAATGTAGCTGGGTCTGATGAATCTGGATTTCTGAAGGTCTGCCAGAAGGGCAAGAGAGACAACCATGGCCTGGACCAAGTTTTGGGTGGGGTACCGAGTCAGGTAAGGCCTGATTTCTCTTATGTTGTATAATGCAAAGCGGCGCAACCGGGAGACAGATGCAACGGAGAGGCAGAGAAGGATAGCTGGTCGTCAGACATGACACCCAGGTTTCCTGCGATCTTGGTTAGGGTAAAGAGATGAAGACGCAATTCGAGTTTTACTGTTTGCTGGCAACTGCTGATATATTTCACACTTTTTTTTTTACTGCCTGCCATTTTATTCTGGTGTCATAATTTCTGCTCTGATATCTTAATTCTTAAAAAGTAAACTGTTACACAGGAAGCTCTGAATGAGGAAGTGATTGCAGAAACTTTGCATTTGTAATAAAATACATTACAAACCATTTTTTTCCTTTTTTTTTACCATCCACAAAAACAAGACATTTTGTAATATGAATGTCACCAGTTCAGCAAAATTGAATGGTGAGGTGAGTGCACAAATAGAAAGGACAGAGCAGGACAGAGCACTGTTTGACAGCCAAAACAGACAGGACATTAAGGAAGAGTATGGTGTTTATCAGTGAGAAGGGAAAATGATAAACACACTGCTGCACTGGAAAAACCCTCTTGGTGCTGCACAATGCTGGGTTGAATGCTAACAAATACTCAGTGTTACTCACAAAAACACAGTGTGTGTGTATCCCTGAGGTCTGACAAACATGTTGAATGTATCTCCCGCCTCAAAAAATATTTTTCACAGTTGAGTTTATTGAGTAGAGTGAAAGAACTGGAAAGAATAAGATTTGTGTCGTCCGTGTGTGAATGTTGGAGCGTCCTCATGCATGTGCACTGGGCAAACTAAATGGAGACCTACTCATTGACCAGTTGAGTGTAAACTTGTTCAACAGACCTGTTCATCTACACAGGTGTGCTGCTGTGTTTGGGTCTGAATATAGTCGTTGTGGTCCTCCTTCCACCACTGATGGTGGTGATAAAACATAGGAAACAGGAAACATACAGTAATACTGCAACTCACACTTCTCATTTTTCACGGAAAACATTTTCACAGGTCATTAGAGGTTGGAGTAAATGTTAATTATTGCAAATTACTGCAAAAATATTGTGTAATTACAGAGTAAAACGAAGCAGAATAAAGAGAGTTAGTTGGTAATTATATGGGAATTAATTGTACATCTTGCATATAGGGTACGACAGAAGGATCGTTTCTGTATATTAATGATATTGCATTGTGAAGACAGGCTGTTAGAACAAACTCTGCTAACAGTCAGAAAAGCAGTAAAAATACAACAACTTGCAACAAGAAGCTAATAATAGAAATACTACTACTAATAGAAAACAAATAAAATGGCACTGTTTCTCTCTCATTGTACGCCCAGAAACTATCAGGGGCATATTTTAGATTAACACTTTCAGACCATTATAATCTAACCTATGCACATCGCCTAACCACACAGAAAATACTTAACAATAACCTTTTTACACCAAAATTAGCAGGTGAACTCATTTTTAAAAAACCCAGCTAAAAAAGTGGAGATTGACTCAACTCACATCGCCATATGACCTTGTCCGTCTGTTCAGACAGAGGAGACACAAAACTGTGAGGACCAACGTCATCACACGCAGTTACAGACGCAGGAAACTGGTGAAGTGGATCTGTCTCGTCCCATCCCTTCAACTTACCTACAGTCAGTAAAACTGGAGCTTTTACAGTATCTGTTAGAATGCAGTTTTCTGATAGTTCTAAAACGCTGTGATTCACAGGTTCATATTTAGCAGCAGGATGTGATATCTTTTATAACATCTGTTACTTACAGGAGGAAGCTGCAACAAACTGCCAATAATCAGGGTGAAGCAACAGAACATAAACTCTGTTACAGTAAAAATACAACGATGAGCACCAAAAATGCTTTTTGTGAGTTTTGAAATCAAGCAGAGCTGCAACAATTACACCATTAACAGAAACTATTTTGGTAATTCATGAATCTTAAGTGTTTTTTCAAGGAAAATCAAATGAACAAACATTTGCTGGTTCCAGATTCTTAAATTTAAGGATTAGATTTTTTTTCTGTCATATATGACAGTGAACTGAACAGTTTTGGGTTTGGGACAAGTCAGAGGTGCAGCTTGTGAACAGGCAGGACACTACTTAGGGCCCCTGGCTTTTAAAGGGCCCCCGAAGGCAGACAAACTTTACTCTGCAGCAGTGCCTCAAAATGGAGTTCAGTTCCAACCAGTGAACAAGCAACAACATCTCAGAACTATCTATATAATTACCTATTTTTTCAAGCAGCTCAACGTGCATTGAAATCTAACACAATAACATAAAAAATACACACAAATATAAAGCAAAATGAAGCTTAGATAGTAAAGTTAAATCATTTAGAACCAAAACAATAAGGATCAGTGATTGGTTGTCCATTCACAGCTCTTCTTCACACACTTCCAAAACCCAGATATTAATAAGTATTTTCTGTTTTTGGTTAGATGGCTGAAATAAGGTCTGTGGGTAACAAAGCTTATTTTCACCTTTTACTGTACGACATAAAATCCGTCAGTAAATCCCTCAGTCCTGATTCTAGAAGCTTCTCCGTCTGTTAAAAGTCCGGTTGCTAACGAGAGTCTAAATGAGACGACAGAGGTCGTCGGGGATGTTAAACGTCATCAGTCCAACATGAAACCGACCTCCTCACCAGTCCAGCTTTACAGCCTCGCTGTGTTTCTACAGACTGTCACTAACTCTGTCAGAGGAAAGGCTTCTGTAGAAGAGCTCAGAGAGCTTCATCACCACCACCATCACACACAGAGAGAGAGAAACAGAGGAAGTCAATGTTAAGCTTCATCTTTCTCACTGATCAGACAGTGGAAGGAGTGAGGGACAGAGGCAGTTCTCCTGCAGCTGAATCAGGATCTAATTCACAATGAATATCCACCATGTTGTGATCTTCTGCTTCTTATCAGGTGAGGACTGATTACCTGACTGTCTCTTTAATGCCAGTTCATGTGTCTAAATACTTAATCACAGACGCCTTTATGTTGGTTTATTCATATTCAGATATCCTGTTGTGCTCTGATGTACTTTGTTACTAGATGTTGCTGAAAAAACACAAAACAAGAACAACATATACTGAAAAAATCCATCACTATCTGTTGTTGCTAGTTTAGATGTTGAGGTAAGAAAGTAGTAACACAATAAAAATACCAAGAGCTGCTGTGGAGCCAGTGAAAAGTGTCTGCCTCTGTATCATCTCTGCTTCTCTGTGAAGTGATGGATTAGCCCTCATTAACCTGCAGTCTGTTTTACAGGAAGTCTACAATACACTAAGTTCTGACCATCAGTATTCACTGTTCATCTTTTCAACAGCTCTGTGTGGTGGAAACTCTGGACTTGTTAGTGCAAACCCCCCTGTTTATACAGGCCCTGAAGGAGGAAGTGGTACAATTAACTGTTACCTGACTCTGTCTGGAAGCTGGAGGTTCTTCTGTAAGAACAAATGTAAAGAAGAAGATGTTCTCATTAGAACAGATGGGGTCAGAGCGAACAGCGGCAGATACAGCACTGAATATAAAGATGGATCCTCTGGAAGAGGAATTCTGTCTGTGACCATCACACATCTGACCCAGTCTGACTCAGGACGGTACAGGTGTGGTTTGGGCAAATCATCGGTTCCAGATTCATACACTGACTTTGAGGTCAGAGTTTCTGATGGTGAGTTGATATATTTATCATATTCACTATATTTAGTGATTTTTGAAACATAGGAGTAAATGAAATCAAATATATAGCTCTCAGTGTGACTCTGTAGATATGTGTGCAGCATCTTACAGGACGTACAGATTATAACTGTCGACTGTTCATTTTCTCTACAGGGCTGTTGGATAAAAACTCTGGTTTTATCCGTACAAACATTGAAGGAGATAACCTCACTTATCCATGCAGGGATTCTGTCAATAGAAGCAGGACGTTCTTCTGTAGGGGTGACTGTAAAAAACAAGAGGACATTCTCATTGAAACAGATGAGGACAGCGCTCAGAGAGGCAGATACGGCATCAAGTATATAGAAGGATCTGTATTTGGACTGTATGCTACAATCACACAGGTGGTCAAGTCAGACTCAGGACAGTACAGGTGTGGTTATGGCAGAGCTTTGTCTCCAGATTCATACCATACATTTTCAATCCTCGTTGATGGTGAGTTTTGGTTTTGTTGTATTTTCTTTCATTAAAACTGATGTTTTTATTTTTACTCATTCATTCATAATGTATTTTTTGTTTGTATAACAACTGTTTCTACTAAGAATTATAAATTATTAGTAGAAATTATTCAGTATTAATTAAGTCCAATGATTATTAAAATAATCATTGGACTTCAGTAGTTTTAAATATATTTGTAAGTTTTAAATTCTCATTAATGATTTGTAGATGTGTATAAACAATTAATACTTTTTTTTGTAACAAAATGTAAAGATGTTATTAGTCATTATGTAAATAGTTTGGTCATTTATAAGTTGTTTAAAACTCTGAACCCATTTATAAATTCCACTTAAGGCTAAAGCTAAAAGCACATAATTCAGAGATCTGTCTGTAGTTGTTAACAATTGAGAGATGCCCTCCTTTCAGCAAGGGGAGAACATATTAGGAATCTCATTGTCAGAATCAAGTTGGAGGTTCTGCTATTAAGCCTACAGCTAAGTTGAGAAAGTAAGGATCAAGTTTGTCAGGACCTGTGGATTTGTTAGGATCCAGTTGCTTTAGGATCCGTGGACCTCTATCACATCAAAAGTTTTCAGGTTCAGGACAGTTCAGAGGACACTGTACGTCCAGCTGTCAATCATGGTCCCTCTGCCAGCTTAACCTAAAAAATGCACACTCTGAAAGTGGTAAAATTACACATGACAGCAATATCTAATAAAGATTTTAAAAATTGTACAATAGTTAACCTTGTGTTTGCTACTTCTCTCTTACTCTCAGACTCCCCAGCCTCCAACACTGTCCCTCGCCCAGATTATTTCTTGCCTCTGGTTGTATTTGTGCCTTTGGTGTCTGTGCTGTTGGCTGTTTTTCTACCGGTTCTCTACCTATGGAAGAAAAGGAGGAACATCAGAGAAAGCACTGACAACATAAACATGGAGGCGACTTTCTAATATTGATATTCTTATTTATTTTGTTGTGATCTGAATCGTTGCATTGTTATCATTCCTGTTTTATTTTCAGTCATCTCTCACCCATGAGAACCGGGCTCCAGCCCCCAGATGTGAAGACTCCAACTACCAGACCCTTGATGCAGCCAGCAGGGATCAGGATCAAACCTGCGCTACATGTCTTTAAACAGAAAACAAATTATAATTGAATCTGGATTTGGATCATGCAGCTTAGAATAAATTGCAAGCCTTCTTTTTCTTTCTCTCTTTTTTGGCAGATATTTTTTGTAAATATGATATTTTTCATCACTTCCCCTTTGATGATACAGTACTGAGCATGTTTGTGAGGATGTTCAGCAGCATTTCACTTGATTATTCTAAAATACAAATGAAGGAGTCCTTAGTTATTCTTCTTCTAAACTTTGAGCTGAACACAAAGAAGATTTAGGGGTAAAAAATTATGGATTAGCTTTTCCCATTTGACAAAGACCCATTCCTTGATGAAATGATTCCAAAGATGCTTAAAACCCCACTTAACTGCTGTTTTGTAACCGTTTTTTTTTTTCCATTTTTTTGTTGTTTAATTATGAATGTTTTATTTATCTCACTCATAGTGACATTTATTATTACAGTTGTTCAGGCGTCATCACAGATGTATGAACGGGGGCGGCCCAATGGTGGAGTGGTTAGGGCGCATACCACATGAATGGAAGCTCTTAGCAGGCGAGCGCCGGTTCAACTCCTAACCGGCCCGACTCTTTCCTGCATGTCATTCCCCCTCTCTCTCTCCCCTTTTCTGTCACCCTCCCAAAAAAATATCTTAAAAAAAAACCAAAAAACAAAACAGATGTATGAACCAATTATCTCCTTTATAAATCAAGCACACACAGATGTGCACACACTCATCACATTCACTTACTCATATTTTCTTGTTCTTATTTTGCTATTATTGCAGTTATGGCTGTTTTAATTCTATATATTTTGCTTCTATTAGTTTGCTATCACTTTTAAATAGTCATATTATCTTCTGTTGTCAAGTCTTGTGTTTTCTCATTTTGTTAAATTTTAACAGTAATTAGATGGAGGCTTAAATAAAGAATCCCATTTGAGTTTTCAGTCTTTTCCTTTTTTTTAATCTTTGTTATTCCCTGCATATTCTTTTAATTGTGCAAATAAATAAGATTTAAAAAATGAGTGTAGTTCAGCTTTAAGCTGTCAAGTCAATGAGCCAGAGTTGCACTTTGTAATGAAACAGTCCCCCCCATTATTTGTTGTTGTTGGGGTGCTCTCTCTCTCGCTCTCTCTCTCTCTCTCTCTCTCTCTCTCTCTATGCCATTAACTTTGTATTTTTTTCTGTCCCGTAGTTTGTGCGTCTCCTCTCTCTCCCTCTCTCTGTCCTCATTCTGCAGGTATCTCTGCCTCTGGAGCAGCAGGATCCAGATCCAACACTACTCATCATTACTATTAACCACTGTTATCTGTCATCATTATTGATAACACCATTACCTACACAGCTGTTCCTGGTCTCTCTCTCTTTTCTCCTCTCTCCTCCCCCCACCCCCCCTTTTTTATCTCCTCCTAAACCCAACCGGTCAAGGCAGACCCCCCCCCCCCACCCTGAGCCCGGTTCTGTTGGAGGTTTCTTCCTGTTAAAGGGAGTTTTTCCTCCCCCCTGTCGCCAAGCGCTTGCTCTTTGTGGGAACTGTTGGGTTTTTCTCTGTAACAAAGTAAGGTCTCGACCTTACCCTGTAAAGTGCCTCGAGATAATGTATATTATGATTGGGCGCTATAAAAATAAAATTGAATTGAAATTTAATTGAATTAATAGCTAACAAATATCAGTCAACCTGTGTGGTGATAGATGGTACTGCAAGCTTAGTATAAAAACTGAAAAATATTACAGCTCATTAACAGCAGCATTCAAATGAGAGAACTAGAAGAGTTAGTTCTAAAATCACTGATGTCCCACCATGGGTGTGTGTATTAAAGTCTTTTGTGTCTTTGTTAATTTTGGATTTAGCTATAAAATTATATAGAGAGAGATATTTATATTAAGTCTACTAAAGTAGATCCTGTAGACAATTGATGACATTCTACAAAATACAAAATACAACTTGATTGAAACTAGGATGCATTTTGCCTTTGCTAACAAGCTAAGCAAAAGCCACTTATCTATTCATTAGCAGGATGAAGATGGGTGAAAAATAAAACTCCAATGTCCAGCCAAACATAGCTCACACTTTGTTTTCCCCAAATCCATTGCAAAAAAATACTGAAAAGTACTGTTTTTTTCTATCCAAGCAATAATACTGTGAAATACCATTTTAAGCTATTTCACCAAAAAAACAGGATTATACTGTTGAAATTTTCAGATAAAATTAACAGGAACTTGTTAATTGCTGCTCCAATATACACCACCTCCTTGGGTCCAATTATCTGCTTGCATGGCTTTTTATATCACTTTATATCAAAAACATTTCACCTCTCATCCAAGAGGCTTCATCAGTTCATGCTCACATCTGACTGGTCCCAGCCTGGTCGTTTTCCTAGACAAATAACCAAGTCCAGTTGCTTTTGATTTAAAATTCCCTTGAGAGACTAAAAGGGTGAAAAAGCTATGTCAGTGACTGTTACAATGGAGTTCGAATGTGTAGAAAGTTGCAGATTTAGCTGTCTCCTAAAAATGACCTTTACATGCAATTAATTTACTACTGCAGACTCTGATTCTATTCTTTAACAACTTCATGAGGAAATGTATTTTTCTGTATTTTATTTCACACAATGGAGAGGTGATAGCAAATGACGGAGTGAGAGGTACAACAAAGGTTGAGGGCTGGCGTCTTCATTCTTTTGCCGCGGGGACGCCAGAGGAAATGTTTTTAAATGGCATTGTATCTGTCGAGGCCAGTGTTTCGCATAGACAGCCCACACAGTTCTGTCTGGATCTACATTTGTTGAAGACTGTTCAGTTTCGGTATTGTGTCCTGCTTTGATATTTGTATCCGTTTTCAAACATCCTCCTTCCTTAAATTGATATATTTCCTGTCATGGGTGCAACAGTTAACACAGGAATGCTGATTATACCCAATGAGATATCAAACGGAGGAAGTTAAACAGCTTGGATGGAGATTTGGGGTTTTGTCCGGGTCAAGTCCAAGTGAAAGTAAAATGTGATGGAAAAGTACAGGTCAGTTCATCATTAAATTGAGCAGCTTCAGCTTTCTGACAGACCAGACAGACAGTGGAAGGAGTGAGGGACAGAGGCAGTTCTCCTGCAGCTGAATCAGGATCTAATTCACAATGAATATCCACCATGTTGTGATCTTCTGCTTCTTATCAGGTGAGGACTGATTACCTGACTGTCTCTTTAATGCTGCACCACACACTGCTTTTGAACATTAGTCCTTGTTTTTCAGTTGCTGTATTCATATTCAGATGTTCTGTTGTTCTCTGTTGTATTCTGTTAATCTGTCTAATCTAACCCATTGTCATTACGTTTATCATTTATCCATAATTTGTTGCTTATTTTTGTGGTTGATGTTAGAAGGCACAGATACCCAAAGACACTGTGACAACTACTGCAGCTACAAGTACAACAACAACAAGAGCTGCTGTGGAGCCAGTGAAAAGTGTCTGCCTCTGTATCATCTCTGCTTCTCTGTGAAGTGATGGATTAGCCCTCATTAACCTGCAGTCTGTTTTAGTTTAAGTTCTGACCATCAGTATTCACTGTTCATCTTTTCAACAGCTCTGTGTGGTGGAAACTCTGGACTTGTTAGTGCAAACCCCCCTGTTTTTACAGGACCTGAAGGAGGAAGTGGTACAATTACTTGTACCTTTACTGTGTCTGGAAGCTGGAGGTTCTTCTGTAAGGAAGAATGTAAAGAAGAAGATGTTCTCATTAGAACAGATGGGGTCAGAGCGAACAGCGGCAGATACAGCATTAACTATAAAAAGAAAAGATCCTCTGGAGGAGGAATTCTGTCTGTGACCATCAAACATCTGACCCAGTCTGACTCAGGATGGTACAGGTGTGGTTTGGGTGAATCAACGGTTCCAGACACATTCCAAGACTTTGAGGTCAGAGTTTCTGATGGTGAGTTTGTACTTATAGTCATTAAAACTGCTATATTTAGTATGTTTACTATATTAGGGATTTTTGGGGCATAATAATTAATTAAATCAAATATAATCAAATTAAATATTATTGTTATTACCGGAAAAAGACTGAGGTTGAACTGAGCAGCTCTCAGTGTGACTCTGTAGATATGTGTGCAGCATCTTACAGGACGTACAGATTATAACTGTCGACTGTTCATTTTCTCTACAGGGCTGTTGGATAAAAACTCTGGTTTTATCCGTACAAACATTGAAGGAGATAACCTCACTTATCCATGCAGGGATTCTGTCAATAGAAGCAGGACATTCTTCTGTAGGGGTGACTGTAAAAAACAAGAGGACATTCTCATTGAAACAGATGAGGACAGCGCTCAGAGAGGCAGATACGGCATCAAGTATATAGAAGGATCTGTATTTGGACTGTATGCTACAATCACACAGGTGGTCAAGTCAGACTCAGGACAGTACAGGTGTGGTTATGGCAGAGCTTTGTCTCCAGATTCATACCATACATTTTCAGTCATTGTTGATGGTGAGTTTCTTTTAAATGCACATTTATTTTTAAAGAAGTGAAAGTTTTTTTATTGTCATTTAAATCTCAATTACAAAAATATACTGGCAAAAAAGTCATTTTTAATGATCTGTCAGAAACAGAAAAGAAACCATGACCTGATATTTCTCTTTATTATCTTCTCCTCTGTATCCGTATTTGTTCAGTGTCTGATTCTTTCATTGTGTTTTTGTCAAAAGCTCCATCCACTTTAAAACCAAGCCGAACTCTCCGACCTTTTTCAACCGCAGTCCCATCAACCTTCACGCCTTCACCAGTTTTCTCTGAAACCACCAACCAGCCTACAGCTGCAGGTACACATCACAGAGATGTAGTTTCAAACAATCAGGCCAAAATAAAAAACTTTCACCCTTTTTCCAAACTTTACTGCTTTAGTTGGCCACTACTCTTTGCTTTTGAAGAAGACCCCCCTATATAGAGTTGTTGAATTTAGATTTACATCCGTACTGAATCAATATCTGGTTGTTATTTGTGTTTTCATTGTTAAAAGCTCCAACCACTTCAAAAATAAGCCCAACTCTCCGACCTTTTTCAACTGCAGTCCCATCAACCTCCACACCAACAACAACACAGAGTTTAAGCTCCAGTTCAGGAAGCTCCACAACTTCACCAGATTTCCCTGAAACTACCAACCAGCCTACAACTGCAGGTACACATCACGGAGAAGTAGTGTCAAACATTCAGGCCAAGATAAAAAGCTCAAGTTCAGGACGCTTCACAACTGCAGTTTTTTCTGTCAGCACCAACCAGTTAACAGGTACAGGACAATTTGCAGTCCACTGTTTGTTCACCTGCCAATCAGTGTCCCTCTGCCGGCTTCAAAAACAATAAATACATTTAAATTTAAAAAACAGTGTGAAGGATTTTACATTTTGAAAACCTTACCAGGTTTTATACATAATGCTAAACATTTCATGTGTTTCAAATCATGTAAAACACATTTCCTTTTTTTTTTTTTTTTTGGTTCCTATCATTTCAATGGGTTGGATTCCTTAATGTACATTTATTGTCTCTCTCTCTCTCTCTCTCTCTCTCTCTCTCTCTCCCCAGATTTCTCACATGTCCCTCACCCTACTTCTTCCTATGTCCCTTCCTACTTCATGCCTGTGGTTGTATGTGTGCCCTTAGCTGGTGTGTTACTGCTGGTTGCTTTTCTGCTGCTCCACTACATACAGAAGACAAGGAAGAACAAACAGCAGAAACACTGAGGTGACTTTCTTCGACTCTGTATGTCTCTGTTCACTCTTACTGTCAGTTTCTACCACCACACTTTAAAATGACAGAAAGAAAATTGTAAAATTTAGCTGTAGATTTATCAACCTTTTTGATATTAGAAAGAAGGAACGCGAAACAGGCTACACATTTTTAGTTATTTAGCAATTGTTCATTTAGACATCGAGATTTAGGAGAGTACTGTAGCTGGCTAATTAACATCAATCCTTTCAGTTGGTTGAAAACTATGCGAAATAAAGTGAGATACAATGTACATTGTCATACGGATTTACTGTTCATGCATGCATCTACTGTTCTGTAATAAATAAATAAAAAGTTGGTTAACAGATAATTCCTGATGAAGCTACTTCACAATGCCTGTATAACAGCCAGCTTCAGACTAGTGTTTGAAGACTGAATTACATCCACATTCACACAGACTACATTGATCTTTCGGGTGACTGTCGACCATGATTAACCGTTACATTGCTGTTTTCACTGTCACTGTATGTGTTCTATTTCGCGCTGCTATCACAGTAATAGGCAGTGGTATTTGCACATAAATTAGCTACTGGATTATACTAACATCAGTGATTGCAGTTTTGACAGAGTAAAAAGCCCAATAAGAGCATGGAACTTGCTAGTCATTGTAAAAGTAGAAAAGTAGAAAAGTAGGCCAATTTTGACATTTGGGGTCAGAGGAGAATGGTCAGACTGGTTGACAGAAAGACTACAGTAACTGAGATAACCACTCTTTACAACTGCAATGAACAGAAAAGCGTCTCAGAATGAGCACGTCCAACCCTGGACAGTTGAAGACTGGAAAATGACTTTTAATACACCTCCTCTACCTGTTTCACCTAATGATTTATTTCCTATAAGAGCATTATTTATTGTTTATGGTTGTATTTACTGTTGCATGTATTTATAATTATATTACAATTATAGTTTTGACTTGTCCAATAAGCTTTTACCTGCAGAGGCAGCTGTGGTGTTCCTGTACACCTCGACAGGGGGTCAGTGCCATTTCCCATGCCTCAGGATATTAATTGGAGTTTTTTTCCATAGTGGTTTTGAAAATGAACATGTAGGAATGCTCCTTTATTTTTGGTAATTGGTCTTTTTCAACAAGTCCTCCAACCTGAACAGAACGACTGTACAGGTCGTTTTTTCAAGCCTCTGATGAGGCTTGAACCCTTACAGTGGTTGTCACGGTTACAGTAATAAACGGTCATGGCTTGGTTAGGTTTAGACATTAGAAGCACTTGGTCAAGTTTAGGAAAACATCGTGATTTGGGTTCAAATAAATACTTCCTTAACAGACAATCTTTGTTGTCATGGTAACAATAGAACAACATGGTTAACTCAAACTTCCATGGATAAAGGAAAAAAGTAAACTGTTACTTCCGCATGTAATCCAATGTAATATTCCTTTGTTTTGTTGACCCATCCATCCATCCATTAGTTCATCAATTCATCCATCCATCCATCCATCCATCTATCTATCAATTCATCCATCTATCCATCCATCCATCCATCCATCAGTTCATCAATTCATCCATCCATCCATCTATCCATCCATCCATCCATCCATCAGTTCATCAATTCATCCATCCATCCATCCATCCATCAGTTCATCAATTCATCCATCCATCCATCCATCCATCAGTTCATCAATTCATCCATCCATCCATCCATCCATCAGTTCATCAATTCATCCATCCATCCATCTATCAATTCATCCATCCATCCATCCATCCATCAGTTCATCCATCCATCCATCCATCAGTTCATCCATCCATCCATCCATCCATCCATCCATCAGTTCATCCATCCATCCATCTATCAATTCATCCATCCATCCATCCATCCATCCATCCATCCATCCATCCATCCATCCATCAGTTCATCCATCCATCCATCTATCAATTCATCCATCCATCCATCCATCAGTTCATCCATCCATCCATCCATCTATCAATTCATCCATCCATCCATCTATCAATTCATCCATCCATCCATCCATCCATCAGTTCATCCATCCATCCATCCATCCATCCATCCATCCATCTATCAATTCATCCATCCATCCATCTATCAATTCATCCATCCATCCATCCATCCATCCATCAGTTCATCCATCCATCCATCCATCCATCCATCCATCCATCCATCCATCCATCCATCCATCTATCAATTCATCCATCCATCTCCTCACATGGGCCTTCGCTCCTGTCGCGCTGACTGAGGCCGCTAGATGTCGCCAAACATAAAGCGTAACTTCGGGTCATAATATCCTGAGTCCAGTCTGAATGAATGTTAATGGCTTAACTGTTTACGGAGAAAGTAGCTCTCGGCTCCCGGAAGACAAAGTCCAGGTCCGTCCTGTACGTGGCAGCAGACAGTCACAGAGGCAGACAGACAGGCGGTGTCTCACCGCCCCCACACACACAGACGGGACAGGGCGGTGCGTGTGGAGCGGTGTGGAGAGCTCTGTGGCCCGGTTTGCCTGCTCTGGCCATGCGGGGAGAGGATGGGGGAAGAAATCAGAGTTTCTCCGCTCAAGAACTTCATGGCTGGGGGAGTCGGCGGGGCCTGTCTGCTGCTGGCCGGACACCCGCTGGACACCATCAAGGTGAGTGACCGCTGCACAAATGTGTTTTAGAAAGGCTGCAAGGCGATCTGTCCTCAAAAGAAGTTGAATTATATCTGGAAGGGATCACTGAAATGTTTCCATAATGCTAATTCTCTTCCTTTAATAGCATTTCTAGTAGATTTTATTCTAGATTTAGTTTGGTTCACACTGGAAAAGTCAGTGATCAGATGTAGGTGTTGAGGGGATTATTGATAAATCAGCTTAAGATGTCTCCAAGGCCGTGTGGCTGTCACAAGGAACAGAGGAATGAGGTCTTTAAGGGCAGTAAGTAACTTTTTATTACTTTTTGTCTATAACATGCCAGAGAATAGTAGATAAAAACAGTATAGGCTAGTTACAGTTTCCCAGAGACTAAGGTGATTTGCTTGTATGTGGACTGCCCAGAACCTGAAAAATATTCAGTTTAATATCACAAATGACAACTTACAGGTCTGAACAATCAGAAGACACACACTAGCCTGATACAAACAAAACATTACACCCAGACACAAGAAGGTTCACAGGAAAAGGAAAATGTACATTTTTGCCCAGGTGTTCGCCTCATCAGGTGTGTTATTTGATGAAGGAAGGACCCTACAATCCATTTCTACAGGTTTTGACTGATGTGAATTACATTACAGTAATCTGCCAATCATTTTCTTGATTAATCAATAAATAGTTTTGGCTACAAAATCTGAGCTATATCTGTTACTTTTCCCAGATCTCAAAATGACGTTTTCAGTTTTCAGTTTCCAGTTTCAGTTAACAGAGAAAAGCAACATGTGAGAACCTGGAACCAGTACACTTGATACACTGGCTGATTGATTAATGAAACATTTAAGCTGTTGTTTGGTAAAGACGCTGTCATCCAGTCAGAGGCTGCAGGTTCATCTGCCCTGCTGAAGACAGTGCAGATCAAATTCTTACCAAACCAACAGCAAAGCTTTGAAATTAATGGAGGTGGAGGAAAGAGAGGTGAGAAGAAAACTTTTTTGGGGGGGGGGGGGTCATTGTGACAGCTTTCTATTCATAGCTAAACTTTCCACATCAGTCCGTGTACACTGGCTGTTGTCTGGATCTCCAGCACTGGCAGGGCGCATGTAAGAGTAAGGGTTCCTTCGATACAGGCACGGTGGTCTGTGTGTTGATTACCATGAAATTTTGTAAAGACATTCATAGTCCTGAAAGGATGAAGCCTAGCCTAGATAAGCTCAGCACTAATGACATTCAGCCTCAGCTGCACTTTGTGTTAATTAGCAAAAGTTAGTTAGTTTATTACTCTTTATTGGAGCCTTAAGCATCTCTTCGTGTGTCGACAGTTCTTCCACAGTGTGTCTCCTGCCTGATGCTGCTTCATACAGCAATCCATGAATGTGTCAGGTTATGCATTACACAGTGACCCTTTGTTGAGCTACTGATTGTGCATTTTATGTAGGACTAGGACCAATTTAACAAAATGCCACAGTGTGAGTAAGCTGTGTCTTGTTCTCACAGTAGGTCAGACACGCAAATTTGTGACCACCCTGTTTGTTTATCAGTGATCAGACATTGATGGGTGTTTCCCTTATCTTGTAGCGCGTTCTTAACAATCCTCCCTTCCAAAAAACATGGCCAGGAGTGTGTGTGTGTGTGTGTGTGTGTGTGTGTGTGTGTGTGTGTGTGTGTGTGTGGCTTAGCTTTCTAATTAAACTCTGTTCTTCAGGTGAGGCTTCAGACGCAGCCCAAAGCCTCCTGCACTCAGTATGTGCTCTACACGGGAACGTATGACTGCTTCCGCAAGACTGTGTCCAAAGAGGTCAACACACACACACACACACACACAGTTGCAGAAGACAAAAAGCTCATTTTCATTTCATCCTCTATTGTTTTGTGAATATTAAGAACTGGTTCATCAGAATAAACAGCTGATGGAGCTAGTTCTTCAGTCAGTGCCATTAAACCACTGCAGAAGAAGAGGAAACAAACAGATGAGGTCATTAAAAGATCCAGTCAAAGCTCAAATGATGGAAACATGACATTTCTGGTGGTATCATGTATGTGAGGGAGGTTACAGTCCAGTGATGTGATGTTTTTGTCTCTTTGCTGGAAGTGAAGAGTGATGCTGAAGTCATGTTTCATGAACTTTTTTATCGATTCATAAAGTCTGTTTTCATTTCACTTTGTCACATTTTGTTTTTATTGACATACCAACACTTTTTTTTACAATATTCTGACTGTTATTTCAACTTCTGCTTTTCACTCAGGTGTTTTTTATGTGCAAAATGAAAACCAAAACAAAACAAGTGGAAGAAAATACACTTATTAAAAGATAATTGTAACTTGTAAAGAAAACTGTTTCTTCTGTGTGTGTGTGTGTGTGTGTGTTTACAGGGTATCTTGGGCCTTTATAAAGGTATGGGGGCTCCCCTGGCGGGCGTGGCTCCTATGATGGCCATCAGTTTCTTTGGCTTTGGTCTGGGGAAACAGCTCCAGCAGACAGATCCTGACAAACCCCTGACGTTAGTAAACCACACACACACACACACACACACACACAGTGGTTTGCTGGAGAGTTTCTTTACAGTGTGCTTGTAGTACCTGGTATATGAGCTCTATATATAACTGTTTCTCTGTTGCCCTCCCCACTGCTATCATTCGCTTATTTTCAACACACCCCCTCTACACCCCCTTCCTCATATTACTCTGCCACTTCCCACCAAGCCTGTTGTTGTTAGCTCCTTTCATTTTGACCCCGTCTGCCTCTCTCTCTATATATATATGTACAGTATGTAGCAATGTCACACGTGCTGGAGACCCCTGGTCGCTTCTATCTCTAGCTCTAGGCCTGGTGTTTCTCAAAACCACATTCTCTCTGAACTCTTTATAGTTAAGAGTTCAGCACTGCAGTACTAATATATAGAGTGACAAGTGTCATGTTATACTCCAAATACAGGAATATGACACAGGGAATGTGTGAAAGTAGCAGTTTATGTTGTTTCTATTATCCATGACCATTCGAAAAAAGATCGTCTAATGTTGAGAAAATACTTATTTTAACCCAGATCACCATCTTTTCCAAAACCTAACCAAGCCGTTATTATAGTAACCATGGCAACAATGGCAGTGACAGTAGATACACCACTGTTGGAACAGTCCACGTGTTTATTATTGTAACCGGGACAACCAAGGTTCGGCACGCCTGCCACTGTAGAGCTCTATTCCAGGAGACTCCTACAGGTCGTATCAGAGGGTTGAAAAAAAAACGAGCTGTGTGGTTGCTCAGGTTGGAGGACTGGTTTGTATTTTGGTATTCTATTCTATTCTATTCTATTCTATTCTATTCTGTGCAGGCACACTCAAATCTTCCTGTCTGGCTGTCTGGCTGGGGTCTTCACGACAGTGATTGTGGCTCCAGGTGAGAGGATCAAATGTTTACTGCAGGTAAGGTTCCTGATTCTTCTGAGTCTTCTACACATGTACACGAGCCTGCGGAAGTGATTCTTGCAGATTCATATTTTTTTTTCCTGCATCAGGTTTTTATTTACTATTTGATTCAAAGAGCAGTGCTTCTTTGGTGGAGACCAAAAGTAGAGATAAAAGAGAGGGAACGCTGGACTTAGATTCACCAGTAGGTTCAACCTCTCAACCTAAAAGCTGATGATAAGTCAGCATTTCTTGTTCCTGTTGCCCCGAAGTGGCCAAAAAAAAGCAGTTATTGCAGGTTTCAGCTAAACTAAAGGTGTGTTTTCCAGGTGCAGGCTAGCAGTGGTGAATCAAGGTATGCAGGTCCACTGGACTGTGCGGTCAGGCTTTACAAGGAGCAGGGGATCCGCAGCGTCTACAAAGGGACTGTGCTTACTCTCATCAGAGGTACACTGATCTGTGGCTTTTGTGTGTTTGTGTGTTTGTGTGTTTGTGTGTGTGTGTGTGTGTGTGTGTGTGTGTGTGTGTGTGTGTGTAACTTCTAACAGAGGAAGTAAGAAAAAAGCTGTGATTGTTGAATCCAAAGGGCAGCATGGATTTACAGCCTCACATGTTTGTCCTTCTCTTCCTGTCTCTGTCTGTTAGATGTACCTTCTAATGGTCTGTACTTCCTGACATATGAATACCTTAAAAACTTCCTGACACCAGAGGGTCAAAGGTGAGTAACCATGGTTACAGTGAAGACGGTTATAAAGTACAAATTGATTTTATGTGTGTGTCTGTGGGTCTTTTTTGTGTTTAGTGTATCTCAGCTCAGCACTCCCAACATCCTCCTGGCTGGTGGTGTAGCAGGGATATTAAACTGGACGATCGCTCTTCCTCCAGATGTCCTCAAATCCAACTTCCAGACAGGTTAGAGTCTCAGTCATGGAGAACCTATGATAATGTTTTGATGAACGACATTAACCATTCCTTGCACAGCATTCATTATTTAAAGGTTCAACAGTTTGAGGAATATCCTCGTTCGCTTTCTTTCCAAGAGTTAAATGAGAAGATTGTTAGAAGCAGGGGGTCATTTCCCACTCTGCCCATACGGTGGTCTGTCTCCACTGTAGGTGCACGACTGGGATCAAACTAGTGTCCAAACACTGACAATAACACCTTAAATTACATCATAAACACATAATGAGAAAAAAAGTTTATTCTCCTGTGTATAACTCTCTTCTTTGTGTGTGTATGTGTGTGTGTGTATGTGTGTGTGTGTGTGTGTGTGTGTGTGTGTGTATGTGTGTGTGTGTATGTGTGTGTGTGTATGTGTGTGTGTGTGTGTGTGTGTGTGTGTGTAGCTGCAGATGGGAAGTACAGAGGTCTGGTTGACGTCCTCAGAACACTGCTTCGAGAAGAAGGACCTAAAGCCCTTTATAAGGGATTTAACGCCGTCTTTCTAAGAGCCTTTCCTGCCAACGCGGTAATACTGACCTCATATTATACTCTTATTCTACTCTTATATTTCTACCTCCTGATAACTAAAGGACAAAACCACCATCTGCCTTTTACTGAAAAAGCTCATTCCTTTCTTCTTCCCCTCTCTCTCAGGCCTGTTTTTTGGGGTTTGAGGTGGCACTAAAGGGATTAAACATGCTCGCACCCAGTTGGTGAGATAAGCCAGTTTGTCTGTTACTGGCCACCAGTGTGGACCAGCCCCTCACCGAGACAAAGACCTCTTCTGAGTTGTGTCTGTTTGTTGGTACATTTCAGGGTGGTGAAATGTAAGAAATCTTTGTATTCTTAAATGTATTTTTACATTTAATTTTACAAATTAATTATTTTAATTGCAACCATGATTTTATTCTCACTTTTTGTGAGCAGTGGTATAATGTGTATGCACATTTATGAATGTATGATTTTGAGATATAATGTATTTATTAATATTTTTTGGGAAAAATATTTTCTCACTTTTTTACAAACTATTTATGATGTTTGTAAAATGTCAGTTTATAAATTTAATCCCATTTAATATGGATCTAAATATATTTTTAATCTGCAAGCTCTGCCAAAAGTTAGTGTGAATTTATCCGGAGGTGAGTGGGTTTGATTGGTCTGTGTACAGGCACAGGGGGAGTTTTATAAGCTTTGTGAATAAAGTCTTGGAATAAATTGTTTTAAATTTGCAGTATAAATAGTGTCCGCTGTTAACAAACCTCTTGTGGAGGTAAAATTATGCTAACATGCTGCTGTTGTTTAATTAAATAGTCAGAAACACACAACAAACCTGCTGAAGGGTATTTCAGTGAAGGAATACCAGTTGGATTCTGGGAGATACAGTATGTGAGGGTTTTGAAGGACTCAAGAGAACATCGCAGCTCAGTTTCGCCCCCCAGTGGGCCCATGCCACACTGATTTCGTTCAAATCTAACCCTTGATCCAGGCAGCAAGGTCATAAAGATCTTTATTGATCAAACATTTACATGGGGGCTGCACTATATCTATATATGCATTTTCCAGTAGTTAAGTATGTGCAGCAGTGAAGAAGCAGGAAAGGCCAACACAAATTATTTGAGTAAAAGAATAATCATTCATGCCATGGAAGTACAGGGGGCTATTCCTCTCTGATATCACAAGCTCAGAGTTTTAACTGCCCTCTTGCTCTTAACATAGGCCTATATGTAGGTGTCCAGAGTTTGATTTGTGGTCAATTCATATTTGTTACTGTTTGTGAAATGTTCTCTGTTTCCCAAATAAGATTGAATCCTTGTGTATCCTTGTTGCCGTCAACACAGAGAAATCTATATAAACCTTATGCTGTGTCATATCTGGATCAATTGCACTGTGTTTATATATTTGTGTGAATACGATGAAGGAACACACGGCAAATAATTTCTCTGTAATTCATCAGAGGATTATTTCATATCCAGCATCTCCAACAAATCCTGTGTGATACATGTATCCTGTGCACAGTTCATCACCAGTTAAGATAAATTTATTCCAGGTTCATTCTCCATCAAGGCAAACAAAGGCGCTTCACCTTTGGCCTAATTCACAGCCTCCATTACCCATAGGTCCACATTTCCCGGCACGGAGCGGGTCGAGGACAAACAGAACTTCCGTTATCGTTATTTCTGAAGCGATAACTCGTGAGAGTAAATCGAAAAGCAAAGGGGAGCTCGACACATTCAAAATGTTCGACAGTAATGAAGTAAAAAGACAGAATTCCTGAAGACTACAATACCCACAGTTCAGTGCGAGGCTTGCAGTGCAGTTCCGGTGTCGGTGACCCATCAGGCGGCGGGAGAAAGGTGAAGCTGAGGTAAATGTTTCATCTTATGACGTTTTCTTCAGTTCCCAGGTTATTAACTTGTTTAAATATAATCTATAAGGCGTCATATAACTACACAATATGTTGTGTTTATGTTAAAGTAGGTTAAAGTAGGTTAAAGTACCGTTAGTTGGCTGGTTTGACTCGACCGCAGGGAACAGACGTGCTCAGTGACGGTGTCGGTGCCGCTGCTCGCTCGGTTATAACCTCGTTTATCACTTCATCTGTCTGTGCAAGGCTGCTGTGCTCGGTTATAACCCACTTTATCACTTCATCTGTCTGTGCAAGGCTGCTGTGCTCGGTTATAACCCACTTTATCACTTCATCTGTCAACAGGCTGAACGTTATATGTGTCTCCGAGCTCAGGAAACTCTGGCTAGCAGGCTAACGTCAGATAGCTGTTGTACATAACCCTGAATATTTCAACCTCAGACTCAGGTGAAAAGGTAATAACCGCTTCAGTGTTTGGGTTTAGCAAAGACTGTGTGAGATGAACTGATTAAAATAAGGTATTTAGGTGATACTGTGACTACATGCTGCATATAGTGACATAGTGAAGAGTATTACACTTTTTTAAAGGCAAATATTACTAAAATTTCACCTCTCAGATGTGAATGTTTGCTGATTTTCTATGAGTGAAATGGTAATCTTTGTGATTTTGGTTTGTTAGTCCAACAAAACAAGACATTTTGCACTATGGGCTTTAGAAATGGCCATTTTTAATAATTTTCTTTCATTTTACAGACTGAGATACGTCAAGAAAATAGGCTTTGCCTTTGTGTAGGGGGGTGGCGGGCCTTTTACACGTCCAGGACAACGTTCGTGGTTGTGGCCCTGTTAAGCACCAAGGTATGGAAAACCAGAGGCAGTGAGAAAACACTGCAGGGCAGTCAGGTCCAGTTAAGCACCAAGCTGTAATTTAAAACCACTGTGAGTTCTGGTTTAGCTGGACTTGTTCTAAACTGCAGCTCAGCTAGTCAGACACTGAGTGACAGAAATAACCCTGAAGACATCTAGGGCTTTGGTGTCATCCGGGTTATTTTTATATTCTTTAGTAAGCTCAAGAGCCACGTAAGAAATTAACCTGCTTATGCAAACAAAAACATTTTCAACCGGTGTTAATTTGTCCCTCTGGCTGCTTGTCGTTGTGTTTGGGTTGTGTCAGGTTAATGTGTGTGGATGTAGTGTCTGTGGAGAGCTGTGATGCCTCTGGAGGTCAGATGGCCGTTCCCACAGTGCCCTGCGTTGGCATGGAGGATCTCCAGCTCACTCATCATGGGCATGGTGGGCTCCTATTCCTACTTCTGGACCAGTAAGTTGTAAAATACATTGTACACATACAGACATACTCCAACACTTTACCAATACGCCCAATATCTACAAGAATATTCTCACTTCCTAACTCAGGTTTTCAGCCTTTTTCTCAGCTCACTGCTTCTCTTTTTTCCACTCCCCCCCCCCCACTCTCTCCATCTTCAGAGTACATGAACTGCTTGACGGTCCACAACCATGAGGTTTTGTTGGACCTGATTGACCAGAGACCCTCTGACACGCCCCTCATCACTCTGTGCAATCACCAGTCCTGTATGGATGACCCACACATCTGGGGTAAGGACAGACACACAGTCTGAAATCACGCGACCCTTTCAGTCGGCGTCATCATCAGAAATAATTGCGTCTGTTTTTCGCCAGGGGTTCTGAAGCTCAGACATTTGTGGAACTTCAACAAGATGCGGTGGTGAGTTTTATTATTTGTACAACACTATCACTCAGAAATGGTAGAAAATGGGGTTTTTTTTTGGTAATGGGTAATTACCTGTCGTTGACTGGACAGGACTCCGGCAGCATCTGACATCTGCTTCACAAAAGAGCTGCACTCCAGATTCTTCAGCCGTGGAAAGTGTGTTCCCGTCTGCAGAGGTGACTGTCACACAGCTGTTCACATTACCCCCCCCCCACCCCCACCCCACCCCCCTCCCAACTTTGTATTACTGTCTGTTGAATGAAAGCTTGTGTTTTCTTTAGGTGATGGTGTTTACCAGAAAGGTATGGATTTTATTCTGGAGAAACTGAACAGAGGAGAATGGGTGCACATTTTTCCAGAGGGTATGTTAACTTTCCTGCTCGCAGCTTTTTCTGTAGCCTCTGTGGACTTTTGATTTAGTTTTTATTATAGTGGAAATAAGCACTTCCGTCTTGTTCCTTGTTTAACAGGCAAAATCAACATGACTGAAGAATTCATACGGCTAAAATGGGGTGAGCACAGGGCATGTTCCCGACTGTTTGTGCCTCTAGAATGACAACATGCAGTAAGAATACAGTAGGTCATTGAGAGATGAATGTGGTGGAAAAAATACTGATATAATCCTGTATGTTGAGCCTTTGCACTTAAAATGATAATCCAACTATCACTTTGAGCTGTATTGACTTGTGTGTGCCTGCATATCAGATGTCAGTGTTGTAGTTATTCTGTTTCAGAAGCTCAATGAGGTCAAATGTGGTTTGTGTTTGTAGGTGTGGGTCGGCTGATAGCAGAGTGCTCCCTTAATCCGATTATCCTGCCACTCTGGCATGTGGGTGAGTAACAGTACACACCACATATGACAGCACACTGCCCCACATGTTCTGCTGTTTCACTTCTTGGTTTTTGAAGAACGAGTCCACCAAACTTCAATTTGCAACTTAAAATGTATAGAAAACTAAACATACTACATGCGTCAGTATTTTTAGATGGAGTAGGTTTTCTTTACTTTTGGTTTATTTTCATTCCTTCAGGCAGGGTTTCTGGGGCATTGTTCAGCATCTATTTGAGATGTTACAGTAGATATGGGAACTTTATTTACCTCAACTGCAGAAGGTGACACGCCTTTACTAGAGGCAGGTCTTTATTTCTAATTTCCTCTCTTTCATATGTGGAATTGGTCACAGCTGTATTTTAGTACAAAGCCTTGTTTTAATCTGCTCCCGTTTGCTCTGTTAAAGTTTTTGCATTTTGTGTTAATACTGACTGGGCCACCAGGCGCTATCCATGGTACTGAAGGGGAGATTTAATTCTGGCATGTTAAATTAGCATTTAACCTTTTGTTTTGTTGTGTATGACTGAATCCCCCATGTGTCTGCATGAGGAAAGGACAAGACACGACTGGACCGGGAAAGAAATTTTACCCTCAATTCATGATTAATATGATTTTTTCACAAATCACACCCTGTGCACACCCAGTCATATAAGGTCAACATAAGGTTTATTCATGTTAATATTTTGTCTTATTTGACAAAAACATTAAGCTAAATATTTGAGAGCTGTTTTTAAAGATTTATGTCTTCAGTAGGAACCAGTGCACTTGGAGCTAAGAGCCACAGACAGAGAAATAAAAAGTATTGATGCAGTTTTAATGGGAATTTGCTGACATCAAGAAAAATAAAGCTTATCACCGATCTTAAAGTCTTTAAAAACAGATCATAATACAAGCATATGCCAAATGAAAAATCAGTAGAGAGAGCAGTCCGTCACGGCGGGATGTAGATGCTGAGGTAACAGTGATTACTGATCTTGTCTCAGGTTTGAATGATGTTCTGCCAAATGTGACACCCTACATTCCTCGGACTGGCAAGGTAGGAGCACTTACATCTAACCCCAGCAATAAACATCTTATTTATCATGGCTGTTTGTTACCTGTGAGAAACCGTCAGTGTAACTGGTGGTTCACTTTCAGAAAATCACAGTCCTGGTGGGGAAACCGTTCAGTGTGAAAGACCTTGTTGAATCCCTTCGAGCTGAAAACAAGAGCCAGGTGAGGACAGAGCAGATTTCACATGCACACAATGCACAATTTATTTATTTTAAGTACAGTAAAAACATAACTATACAGGCATTCTGTAGATCATTAAATTAATCATTGATATAACTGATAAATAAATAAAAGTTATTATTAGCTGTACCCTAGTTGTACAATTATTTGTGGATGCACATTTTTTTGTAATGTGAAAAACAAATGAACTGAAAGACTAAAATATTGCTTTGTTGACATCAGTTGTGTAACTAACAATTGTTTTCATTAATGATTATTCTACTGATGATTTTCCCAATTAATTGTTTTATCTTGGAAAAGTCGAACAAACATGTCTGCCCAGCAGTCCAAAAGTCAAACACATACATACATCATATGTCATTTTTAAATAAATCAGCTCTCAAAAGAGTTTCCAATAAATTTTCTGTTGATCAACCGATCCACTTTATTGGTTAGAGGTTGGATCTGCAGTTGTCATCACTGGTTTGTGATCGGGTGAAGTGCCACATGAGCAGAATATTAATGTATTTTTGCAATGCATTCTTTCTATAAATCTTCCTTTCAGGTGGAAATGAGAAAGACATTGACTGATTTCATCCAGGCAGAGTTTTGGAACCTGAGAGCCCAGGCAGAGGTGCTCCACGGGCAGATACACACCAAATCCTGAGTCCCACACTCCTCACAGCCAACCAGACTGATGATCCTTTACCCTAAAACTGAGGGTAACGCCTTTGATACAGGACTGTTGTTACCTCGTTTTTTGGTATCCACTCCCATCCTTTACTCTTTACTCTGCTGGAGCATCCACAGCTCCACACCTCAGATCCACTAAGCCGTGACAAACTGAAGAGCATTTTGGGTTTTTAAGCCATGTTAAGCTAAAAACAGGGATTTCTGTAAATTTTTTCTCTTTTTGTAATTCAGCCATCATTTAACAGCAAGCATCATATTTTTATTTAATTTAGCAAATTAAGTTGCCGGGAGGCTCCAGTCAACTGCCACATAAAACAGGATGAACAGTTAAGAAAGTAGAAACATGGATGATTGAATTACTTGAATTTATACCAATCAATGCTGTGTGATCTATATGCAACCAGTCACTGTACTGGTCCTGAAGACGGAAAGATGTTGAATGTTTGTAGCTTCTAGTTTAGAATTTCTACAGTAGATTGGCCATGAAGTGTCACTGTTATCAGTGTATTGCATTACTAATTTAACTCGCTGTCTTTCAGCTGTTACTTTACTGGTACCACCAGCCCAGTTCAGGGTCCAAGGAATTACATCAATTTTGGACGATTCCTCGCCCCATGATTTATGGGCTATGCCAACTGTCAGTGCCAATGCAGGAAGTATTGCATCCATCAGGTAGAGAAGGTGGACGTCAGGGTGCTGCATGGGTGTGTGCCACATCAGATTTTTATGCAGGAGGCTGGAGCATGTGTGATGTCCCGGAACAATCACTGAGCAGCTGCTTTGTTTAAAATACAACAGAAGACGAATCAGTGCATCAATTTACGGAAGAGTCGAACAAACTCAGATGTTTAAATGAAATCCAATAATCTGTCTGTCTGCATAATGCGCCATGAGCAACTGTGATCTGATTTCATGCTGCACAGGGCACAAGCATTTTTCCACACAGCATCAGGACACGGTAAAAGGAGTTGGTTAGCTAGCTGTGGAGGTGGAGGTGTGCAGCCGGTCGCCTGCCGCTCTTCATCACAGTGGCTGTTCCATCCAGTTCCAATACTCCCTTTGATATTAGCTGCCTTCCTGTGGCTGCTTCACAATAAAAGCCACTGTTTTGCCAGGTTAACGCTTTTAATGTGAAAATGCTGGGTTAGCATTAGCCGTAATTTAAGCTGTGATAGAGCTGTTAGAAAATGAACAGTGAGGCTGATGCCAGTGAGATAACGTTACAGTAGCACCAGACTACATGCATGCATCATTTCCAGTGAATTCCTCCTGCATGTGAAGGAAATTTAAGCCCAGCGAAGGATGACAGACTCCGCTACTACAATGAAACTACTGTGTGGAGTGGTACCCACACAATATAAATACCTTATATTAGTAGTAGCTGCATATGCAGATAATGTAGAAAGCAAGACTTTTAAAAACATTGGCTCTGGATGTAACAATAAATAAATAAATAACAGTTATTGAACATAATTCAGGGCTTTGCAGAATCGTCCAATACTGATGCTCCTGTATGGGGTTAGGGTTACATTAACCTGTTACCCCACTTTTAGGAGAACTTCACACAAAGCAGCTGTTTGTTGAAATACTAAATGTTAGAATGCTCTGTGCATATACACATGGAGTGATACAGAGTTATGATTTATAATCTACTGGAGAAGTTAATGAGGAAGTCAGGACAATACCTTTACAGCCTCATCAGGAAGACGCATGCAGATTTAATGACTTTTAGGATATGACAATGGTAACTGTACCATTTTATGTTTTGCTTTTATTACGTCCTCGGAGCTTTAAACCAGTCACCTGCTCAGTCATACTGTCCCTAACACCACCATGTGCCCCGCTCTCTGTAAATCTCTCCATTTCAAATCATTTGTTAGTTTTGAACTATTAAAAAAACATGGTTTTCTGTTTATCCTTTCAACGTCTGAATGCTACCACAGATGTATATAACTTGTTTTATCACAGATCAATGGCTTTAATAAGGGAGGGGCTAAGTGATCAGAGGTGTTTTTTTAATGTATTGCCTTACTGTGATTACCACTCTGTCCTGCTGTAAGTGAAAGCCAATAAAGTATTCGACTTTTCTCAATTTTAAAAGTGAACCGTTTGACTGGTGGAGCCTTTGAAGGCCCCCCCACCCCCCAGCCCCCCCTTTGTAAGTGACGCCCCTGTGTGTGACTGTGAAAGCTGCAGAGGAAGAGGAGGAGGAAGAGGAGGTGGAAGAGGAGGTGGAAGAGGAGGAAGAGGAGGCAGAGGAAGAGGCGGAGGAAGAGGAGGCAGAGGAAGAGGCGGAGGAAGAGGAGGCAGAGGAAGAGGAGGCAGAGGAAGAGGCGGAGGAAGAGGAGGCGGAGGAAGAGGAGGCAGAGGAAGAGGAGGCAGAGGAGGAGGAGGAAGAGGAGGTGGAGGAAGAGGAGGAGGAAGAGGAGGCAGAGGAAGAGGCGGAGGAAGAGGAGACAGAGGAGGTGGAGGAAGAGGAGGAGGAGGAAGAGGAGGCAGAGGAGGTGGAGGAAGAGGAGGCGGAGGAAGAGGAGACAGGAGGAAGAGGAGGAAGAGGAGGAGGAGCTGCGTCTTCTCCATCCTCGCTGCATCGTAACATCCACGGTCACATGACCTCAGCGGGCTCGACGTGACGTCACCTGCTGTCAGAGACTAAAGATGGCGTCGGCACGGACAGCGCGGCCCAGCCGCTCTGCAGCCTGGGCCGTTTTTCTCGGTTTATTAAGCGTATTAAACGCGGGGAGCTGCGATGAGCAGGTGCCGCTCCTCCTGTGGACCAGCGAAGGGTGAGCGACGAGCATTGATTCTGTTTCCCTGCTCTCGGAGGCGGCTCCCCGGGTTAACGGCTTCCGACGGCCTTATTCTAACGGCTAACGGTTAGCGCCGTCGGGTGATGTGAAGATGTAAACCGGCCTCAGCAGTTCCGTTAGAGCGTAAATAAATTAAAAAAAACACCGTTTATTTTAGGGTTTTAATAATAAACTAAAGTAACATAACATTAAATTTGTACCTGTAATCCTGATGAATGTCAGGTGTGAGCTAACGTTAGCAGGACGGTTACTCGTACAGTCAGAACCAGGCGCTGTTCGGATGTGGTGCTTTATCAACCTGATAAATGTCTGTCATTCATTTTATTTGTCCACCTGCCAAATGAACCACCCAGGGGTTCCTAAAAAAAACCTAAATAATTCGTGTAGTAATTATTATCTGATTGACATAAAATAAAGTGACCAGGTTGAGAATATGTGTGATATGAATATAATAGTGTTACATCAGAGACACAATCTGGGCCTGACAAAACCTGAGGGTGATTCAGGGCTGAACAAGTGATTGAAATATTATCAAATATGTAATAATGCATTAAACAAAACGCAGGAGCTGCAATTTTTTGATGAAGGTAAAATGTGTTATACCATGGAGGAAGCACTGTGGTGCTACAGAGACGCCCCAGCCTGCAGATCATCTTCTTCAGATGAAAGGGAACTTGCTTATTTGGTACATGACTGGAATCAATTTTATATTTTTTCAGTGAAAATTCAAAAATGTCCTTTCCAACTGAAATCGAGACTCATATCGCAATCGGAGTATTTGCCAAAATAATTGTAATATGATTTTCTTTTTTTGGGCATATTGTTCAGCCCTAATATGATGCATTGGTAGAGATCAAACTGTCCAATAGTAATAAAATAGTTAAAATTCATTCCACCTAGACCAGCTGGAACAGTAAAATACCTCTTTTATTTACACATCAGGAATAATTAACCAATAACGATAATAATACACTTGAGTCATTTTACTTTTGATTGATAACATGTTTGTACCAGAGTAAAAGCATGTCCTGTGCATGTAACGTCGGTTGCGTTATGTTTTCCAGTTGTATCGGTCTTTGTCTTTCAGTAAATGATCTGAAAACTTTTTCCACCTCTGTGTTGAATCTCCACCAGGATCTCTCTACCAAGTCAGTCCCTTCCTACCGTGGGTCACATTGTTGGGCAGCAGCAGCTCGCCTCTTACCTGGAGAAAGCTCTGAATGTGGGCCCACGAAATGTTGTGCTGTTCCTTCAGGACAAGGTACATGCACACTCACTCTCCCTTTAAATGCTTTCTTTGAATCTGCCAGTTAAATAACAAGAACACATGCTTCAAATAGAGGCTATAAATTCTTTGATGGTCTTGGTGGCCTGTTACAGTTAAGATAGAACAAAAGAGTTTGTTTTTGACTCACTAACCCACAAACATTTAGTCTGTAAGGCCCAAGGCTGCCAAATGTCAATATAAGTGATGCAACTAACAGATCTTTTCATCATTACAGAATCTGCTGATTACAGATTTCTTGATGAATATTTGACATTTGTCTTAGTAAATTTGTTCATTAGTTCATCTTTTCACTGTACATTGTAGTGTAATTAGTCTTTTTGCTCAGTTATGGGCACAGACTCTCTCTCCACCTCCCTACACTTGTATGAGTCTAATTCATTCACCAAAAAAGAGACAAAACACACAATAAACAAAATAATGAATGAAATGAATTTGAACATTATAATTATTATCAGTAGTAGTAGTAGTTTTTTCTTTAGATATTGTGAATTCTTTGGCCACAATAACCATGTAGAGAAAATCAGTTCAGTTGGCAGCTGCTGTTGTGCAGTAGGAGCCTGTATATTCACACAATGTGCAGCCAAGTGTTCTAAATGTTGATCAGATCATTGTCAGGGACAAGAACAAAACACTACAAATTTATCTTCTGATGACTGAAAACTCACAACTCTTTTGTGTGAAGTGCAAAAAGCATTTTTTACATTAAAAATAAAATTATTACCAACCTCTAAGAATTAAAAATTTCTGACCAGGTCAATATGAGACATTATAGATTTTTCCAGATTCTTTGTCTGTTTTTTTATCTAATTGTTTTACTTATGAAGTAACTTCCTCTCTCTCTCTCTCCAGATGAGCATAGAGGACTTCACCATGTACGGAGGGGCTTTTGGAAACAAGCAGGACAGTGCTTTTCCCAACCTGGAGGTAAGATGATAACTGACCGTGTAGATCAGTGTAATGTTTTGAGTCCTGTAGTCGTACTCTCATCGCCTGTTCCCGTTTAAATCCTGTTTGATGCTGTATGTTCAAAGTTTCTGTTAGAGGAAGTGAGAACTCGGTCGCCATGTTTCAGGTCATTAGTCATGGTGTGTTACTGTATTATTCCAGGTGAATGTTACAGTTATGTTTTGTCTCTCCTGTGTCACAGGGGGCTCTGATGTCCTCGTCTTCCCCTCTGGTGTTACCTGCTGTGTCCTGGCCTGCCTCCAACGCAGTGATTGGTCAGCTCCAGGACCAATTAGAAACCTCCCCTCTGTACATGGACCCTGAGACACTGAGCCAGCTGAGGCTCAACGCATCCTCACCTGCCCTGCTGGTGTTCAGGCTGCCGTATGGCATCGGGTAGGTACAGAAACACAAAAAATACACAACTTGACTGTTATGATTGAAACAACCATCAGCATACATTGCTGTGACACATGGTATGTATAGAAGATAAGCTTTGTACAGATGAATCGGTTTAGGTCATAATTAATGTTCTATACACTAATACAAGCTTTTAATTTTCATAATTTGTATGATTCATACTAAAAATAATAATAATGTTCATTTAGTCTAGTTTTATTCAACAAAGTTTTCGTTAGTGAGCACTTTATTATTTATCTCTTCTAAGCATCTTAGGCTACAGCTGCCGCCATCTTTGTTGTGAACAGTTGTAGGTGTCGTTCTTGTCTTTTGGAAGGTTAATGGAAACACACAGTGTCCATGTGACTCAACAGACTAGCTGTCCTCATGAATGCAGTTGTCATGTCCAGATTCTGGCTGTGTCGTAACACACACTTTGCTTTAATACAACTGTTTGATACAGAGCAGCTGATCATTCAGGAGCAGGATTTACACACTACTTCACCAAAATACTCTTCACTGTGTTTTTAGTGTGAGATGAGCCGGTAAAACGTTGGCTAACATGACTGTAAAATTCCTCCTGCGAATATTGGGAAATGTAGGCGGTGTTTGAGTTTATTCCTACTGAAAACCTATTAACACAAAAGACAACAAACTAAACTCAACTTTCCACTTTTCATTCTTTTTGAAAATGCTGGAAAAATATCCAGAGGCAGTGTGTTCCTCAGTTCAGTGCATGAAAATAAAAAGGCAAATGTTCACATCCACATCCAGGTTACATGAACATTAGCTCACCTTTTTTAAAAGTCAACATGCCTGTTTTCATCGCGTGTTCCAGCTGTGATGTTGCTGCTTCCTGTCCAATTTTTAGTGGAACTGTGGACAAACTGAGTCCACACGTCTCTTCTAATGTCAACATTATATTCAGAGACATAATGAGACTCAAATGGGAGATTCTGCTCATCAGTGCCAACAGGTGAAGGTCTGAAGAAGAGAAATTGTGATTCTGTAGATGTGTGCAGGTTGTTCAATAAGATTACCATAAAACAGTAATTCCTTAATTTATCTAGTCATCAGTCTTTCAGTTTTTATTCCTTGCTGAAAATTTTATACATAATTTTTGTTTTCAGATGTTACCATTTATTTAGTCATAGTCTTAGGTTAAAAATATTTTTGCCAACAAAATTAACACTAGACAGACACTGTATCAGTGTCTGTGAGGGTGAATCTTCAAACATAGGATTGTAATGTGTCATCTGCTGTCTTGGTACTCATCTCTCACACAGCTGGCTTTGCAGTCAGAGGTTGTTTCACCGTCATGAATGATGTGTAATTCGGATTTTTATTTTAAGATTTTGTGCCAACACTCAGTATCTCATTGACTCTCTTGCAGGGCTGATCTGATGTCTGCCAAAGAGATTCTCAGTGGAAACGGTGAGTCTGCCACACAACCCACCATCAGATAAAATTACACTGCATCAGCTGTGTTTCTGTTTATACAAACTGCTTTAATGTTTTAGACTCATTCTGGGCTCAGAGATACAGGATGTTGAGCGGAACAAGATCTTTTCTCTGACATGTTACTTTAACCCTCTTTCTCCGTGCTCCTTCTAAGTCTGATTGTCTGATTGGTCTGAATCCATTAGTATCCTTGTTGTTAACCTTCACATATTTGCTTCCTCTGCAGGTCAACATGACTTATATGCTTTATTGAATACATATCTGATCTAGTGTTGATTAAATGAACATCACAGTTTCCTTCAACAGCATTTATTCTCCAAGTCTCTGAACTCTACTGGAGGGAAGAGTCAGTCTTCAAAATAATATAAATAATAAATAATATTCCATCATTAGTGTTTACAGGTGTTCAGCTGGGTTGAGATCACTGAGATCAAACCATTCAGTGACTCCTAAAGCATCTGTGCACCTTGACATGTGTCACCCAGCTGTGTATTCTTTTTAATATGAAAATCCTTCAGTTTTTTTGCAGTGGAAAATTTGCTTGCTATTGGTGCCAATAGATGAACATGTTGTGTTTCAGATGAGGTGATCGGTCAGGTGTTGAGCATCATGAAGACCCAGTCTGTTCCATACACAGCTATTTACACAGCACTGAGGCCCTCGAGGGTGAGTCAGGTGTCTGCTCTGTTAATGTGTGGATATCATGTGTTTGTTGTGCAGCAGTTTTAATTCATGTGTCCGAGTGTTGTCTGTCCTCGTCTTTCTGTCTCTGCACAGGAGGCAGCGTCTCTCTCTATGGAAGCAGGTGTGGGTGGAGGACGCTCTCTGCTGCAGGCCAGAGGTGGATACAGGGAGAGAGAGAGAGAAAGGGAGAGGCAGCGGAGGATTAAAGAGAGGGCTGGGATCTACGCTCCAGTGGAGTTTAAGGTGGAATGACGCGGTTACATCTTTTATGGCATTTGATTCCTTCTTGGTTTTCTCTAGCCATAAAAGATAAGTCTGTAGATATTCTATTCTGCTTTATTTTTGGCTAAAACCAGTGATTAATTAATGTTAATTAATTCTGTTCTCTTCTCTTCTTCTGTTTTCTCTTTCCACAGGAGGGGGAGGACACCTGTATCCTCCTGTGGGCAAAAGGCCTATCAGTGAGCATCCTTCGGGGCAGTCGCTGGGAGGACCATGACCTGACCCCTTCTACCTTCGGGGAGGGTGTCAGCCCAAAACTCCACGGCTCAAGCTGCGACAAAACCAAAGCAAAGTAAGATCATGGCTGTGATTTCCTTAAAAAGCGAAGAAACTCACTGTTTAAAACTTTCTGTTAGAGCTGCAATTAATGATTATTTCCATTATCAACACAATACCAATTATTTTCTTAATGAATTTTTTGGCCTAAAATGACACAAATGTTGAAAGATGTCTATCACAGTTTCCATGGGTCCAAAGTGACGCCTTTAAATATCTTGTTTTTTCTGCTCAGAAGTTTAAATCCAGATGTTCAGTTTATAATTATATTAGATAAAAATAGCTGGTGCTTAAAGGTCCCATATTGTATAAAGTGAAACGTCCATGTTTTGTTTTTTTTTGTTTTTTTATTATAAAGCATGTCTTGGTTCTGTATCCATATAACCATCTCTCTTTTCTCCCAACTGATTTCACTCTGTCTGACACAGATTGCAACCAAGACTTGATTAGACCACAGTGTGTCATGCACTGAACAGTTGTTATCATCACACAGTCTACAGACACCTCAAGATAGTAAAAGCAACATATAACATAATAGGATTAAAGCTGCAAGGATTATTTGGTTAATAACTTATTTAAATCAATTTACTTGCTTCACTTGGTGCTTCCAGCTTCTCAGGTGTGAGCAGTCGCTGCTTTTCCTTGTCTTGTATCACAATAAACTGAATCAAACTAAATATTTGAAAAGATCACCTCAGCCTCTTGGGAAATGTGATGAAAGTTCAGTTTTTTCCCGATGATTTATGGACCAAACAATTAATTAAGTCATAAAAATCTAAAATGTTTTTAAGTGAAATCTCATATTTTTGTCTTGTAATTTTCTCTCAAGTTTTATGTTTGTTTTTTTGCAGGTTGGTTCTTAATTATGAGAATGTGCTCAGCCACCGCAGCTTTAAACTGATGTAAGTCTGCACAACATACTCACACAGTGTATATTTGTGCATCTTATTTGCTCTTGTAATTGAGAAATAAAAATAATTCTAGTGAATATGTGTTAATTTAGAAACACAGCACTATCTTCTCCTGAACCCTCCAAAAATCAGTGTATTTGTGTGTGTGTCTCCAGCTTTGCTCTGAGCCAGCGCCACTACAAGGTGTCTGCACGCCGCTGGTTCACACTTGACGCTGTAGAACTTGAGTACGATGGGACCAAAGCCACGTTCAACGGCAGCAGGAGCATTTATGCCCCCGCTGAGTACTCATACCGCTGTGAGTCAGTCACCAGCTTCCGTTGGCCGCTGCTCATTCCACGCTCGTCCAAAGACCCAGCCAATCAGTGGAGGGTCTCTTTTGAAGACTTCCAGGTAAGATGGTGATTTTCTTTTCTCTAATAATGTTACATTCTGAACTGTGTCTGTCATTCTTCATCTAGCTGCCCGGTAACTTTCCTGTGTCTCTCAATATTTCTCTCTGTAACTGGAAAACTTGCTACTGAGACTTAGAGGAGAATATATCCCTTTAATTTCCGTGTGAGCGCTCCCAAGACATGTTGATTGTGATTGATTGAAATGTAATAGTATCGTGAGTCACTCAGAAAATGTTATATCATAGTCAGTCAAAAATCTCATAATAGTCTAATAAAAGTCATAAATATGCTATAGTACAATACACAAAATGTCATAATCATAGTGAGTCATACAAAATGCCAGTATAGTAAGTCATTGAAAAAAAACTCATACTATTGCAAGCCACAAAAAATGTCATAGTATAGTAATAGAAAAAAATGCCATAGTAAAGCAAGTCGTACAAAAAATGTCATAATATAGTAAGTGATAGAAAAATGTCATAGTATACTAAGTAATAGAAAAAATGTCATAGTATAGTAAGTCGTAGAAAAAATGTCATAGTATAGTAAGTCATTCAAAAAGTGTCATAATATAGCAAGTCATACAAAAATGTTATAGTATAGTAAGTGATACAAAAAATGTTATAGTGTTGTTAGTTGTAGAAAAAATGTCATAGTATAGCAAGTCATACAAAAAACATCATAGTATAGTAAGTGATAGAATAAAAAAGTTATAGTATAGCAAGTCCTAAAAAAAATGTCATAGTATAGTAAGTCGTAGAAAAAATGTCATAGTATAGCAACTCATACAAAAAATGTCATAGTGTAATAAGTGATAGAAAAAATGTCATAGTATAGTAAGTAATTCAAAAAATGTCATAGTATAGTGTGATACAAAAAAATGTCACAGTAAAGTAAGTCGTACAAAAAACTTCATAGTAAGTCACACTGAAAATGGGTCAGAAGTGTAACATGAAAGGAAAGTTAAAATGTAACTATTACTAGACTATTACTTTTTAATATTTATTGCAAATGTGTATATCTATATTGTCATTTATAATTAACATTATAATTTGTTATAAACCATTCATGAAATGTTCATGTAGTGCTACATGGGGGGGAATTAAAGTAAAGCATTGTAACTTTCCCTCCACAGATCCAGGGCTTCAATGTGACCGGCAGTGAATTCTCTTATGCCAGTGACTGCGCAGGCTTCTTCTCTCCTGGCATCTGGATGGGTCTGATGACCAGTCTCCTCATGGTACTGGTGCTCACCTACGGCCTGCACATGATCATGCAGCTCCGCACCATGGACCGCTTTGATGACCCCAAGGGCCCGGCCATCTCCGTGCCCCAGACAGAGTGACTCACCTGCCGTCTGTCCCCTGGCTTCATCCTCCATCTTTCCTCACTTTAATGCTTTCACTCCTACCCTTTACATTTCTCCCCCCTTTCATCTGTAGTTGGGCATTATAAAGAATATTTAGTGTTGTCAGAATAAGAGTTTATTCATCATCAGTTAATACCTTTCAAATCTGCATCCTGAGACTGAAGCATCTAGTTTTCAGGCTGCCAAGGATCAATATGTCCTACATGAAAGGGATACACCTGTACATATGGGAGCAAAAATAACTTATGAAAAATGAAATGGATTATGAAATGCTATTTATTGGTGAAACTACTGTAATGTATGTATATTTGTGTTTACAATTGTCTGTGAGTAGAAGGTGAAATGTAGTTAATGAATGAAGGGAATCAATTTTCTGAATGAAAGATCGATCAATCATATCCACTGCATTCCATTAACTTTAGGTCAAAGGGACATTTTGAAGAACACAACATGAAAGAAGCACTGACATGCAGCATTAAAATCAGACGTTCCTAAATACTGCTCATGGTTGTCTGAAGTTTTCGTTTTCGAACAATATTGTTTTTCTGTCATTAACATAAACTTTGTGTTTCTCAAGTCAAACTGTCAACAACTGACGTGCACTGAAATATGCTTAATGTGAAACTGTTATTTTTCTGTTTAATTTATTTTGTAGTGAATGTATGTATGGTCCTGTGTTGTGCTGCTGCTGTGACCCCAATAAAACATCTGTGAGAAGAGGTTTCATTTTAGCTTTTTCAGTGTATATATATCTGTGTGTGTGAGCGAGGGTGTATTTTTTTTTTCTTTTTTGGTGGTAAATTTTAAGATAGTCTAAAGAAAAATCATACCTGAGGACAGGAGGAGTTTCTTTCAAGTAGTTAATCACTGCAGTTTTGTACATGGACATAATAATGAAAGTTTTAGTAAGAATACTAAATACAAAAGATGTATTAGATTATATATTACAGAAATACCATTGAGGATGTGACCGTGGTGTCCTCAGTGGCAGCTACAGCTTTAAACTACCCTGACAGACTGTAATGAAAGGTAATGAAGGCAAGTTTATTTGAAGAGCATAATGAAAACAAAGAGTTACAGCTGAATAAAATGAAATAAAATGCAAAAATAAAAATGTAGTGGAGAAAATTAATCAAATGCACTGTAAACCAAAACTGTTTCATTTATATTTATATCATTCAAAGCATATATAATGTGATGTTAGTTTGGCTTTAATGGCCCGGTTGAACTGTGGGATCTGCGAAAGAACAGAGAAAATATTGACTTTAGTTACTGACGACACAAAAATATTCTGTTCCTGCAGGATAATGTTTGTCAACCAGGTGAGCAGGTTTTGAAAGCTACTGTGCCAGAGTTTAACATGAGCAGCTCTGCTCCTGAGATAGCTCAAGTGACATACCACATGTTGGTTTTTTTAAAGTGAATATACCATCCCATCATACAATGTTGCTTGTGCGGGTATGTTTTTTAATAAACAAAGAGTCCTAACAAGGTTATCTCATGAAGAAATACCTTAAATTTTCCTTCATTGTACTGTACTGTATTGTCTACTGATAACAGTTGAACCTTTGCCCACCCACTGTAAATGTAACCCACTCGTTTTCGGTTTTATTAGTTGTAGCTGTGTTGCTCCGACAGAGGCATTTTGTATGATTATAGTTGACTTAATGTGTCTCAAAAAACAATTCAAGCTCTCTTTTGGGACAGCTGCTCTTGGGGGCCCTCTGGTGGCCACAGGGGCCCTAAGCAGGCACTCAGCATGCTCTGTGTCAGGATGTTTTGCTCTTTGGGATCACAAACTAGCTTTAGTGGAGTGAAACAGCCCAGAAGGACCTTTGAGCTACTTACACTGACACCTGTAAGACACCTCCAGGTACTTGTAAGTGCCGACACAGGGGTCTCCGAACAGGGAATTGCTCGCTTTGACAGTGCAGCTGCTTTTCCCATTACAGCTGTGGAAGCAGAGTGATGTGAGTGAATACAGGCTTGAATGTGCACTGGAGAATGGGAACTGTATGTATCAACATATGGCATTCATCCCTCCTGTTTTACAGAAAGAGTGGGCAACCGCACCTTTCAGCCACTTTGTTAGTGGGCCTTGAGCACTGGACGTTTCGGACCTGACCGGCAGGACGTTGGAAAGAGCAGGTGGTCTGGTCCCGACGTCCGTAATCAGCACCGTACACTTGAATGACCTGCCCCTCATCTGACAAGAAGAGGAGGAGCAGTAAGACGTTCAGGTGAGGGTTGAAATGCTAAGAAAACATAACCACACATTTTATCACATTAAAAATAATTCAGATCTTACCACACTGCAGGGTGGCCAAGGAGTGCTCACATGTGACACTGTGGACTGTCAAAGTGACAAGAGTCACATTAGACATGTTGTCCTGATCAAACTTAACGGTTTGTGTAACTTTTATTAAACACACAATCGAGACTGACTTGCTGGGAAGCAGGCGTAGGTGGTGTCCAGGTATTTGTAAATGCCTCGGCAGGGGTCAGAGGTACGGACAACGTTTGTGTTGAACTCGCACACTTTCTTGCCATCACACCTGCAGAGAGACAACACACAGCTCATTTCCAGATTTATTCAGTCACAAACTTCCCTCACAAATCTGTATCACACAGTGTCCCTGCACCCTCAGTCAGTCTGAGGCGGCCTCTCTCAAAGCGTGGCCTCTGTCCTCACACCTGCGTCTGATTGGGAATAACTGTCTCAGGTTTTGTGCTGCATCAGCCTTACTACTTGTGACATAGTGCACACCTGAGTAAGAGGGGGGACTAACTGCATCAACTGTCAAGTGTTTTTTTTGTAATTTCAGTGAAGTAGTGGGGGTGTACCTTGTCTTGAGGACACCCAGAGTGCCCTCCTGAGAACACGCTGTATTGGTCAGCTGGTTTGGAGGTCTGCCCTCGCTGCAGGTCTCCCTGTCTGCACGTCCATACAGAGCTGTCCCACAGAGGGACAAATTAAACAAGGACAGAGAGGAAAAATATTAATACAGTCAAAGAGCAAAAACGTACCAGTGGAAAATTAACATGATGAGGCTGATGATGTTCTTTGTTTTTATGCCTCCACGAAGGCGACGTATTATTTTCTGGTTGTCTGTATGTATGCACGTCCTGTTTTTGTGGACACAATCTCTCAGTAACACCTTGACAGAACTTCTTCAAATTTGGCACAAACATTCACTTGGACTAAAGAATGAAGTGATTAGAGTTTGATGGTCAAAGGTCAAAGGTCAAGGTTGTGGTGACTTCATAAAACACTTTTTAGCCACTACTCAAGACTTCACACAGAAATTATGACATAATTTTGCACAAATGGTTAATATTTTATGACTCTGGATAAACAGGGATGTAATCTAAAACTAGTCTGAGTCACGGAGGCAGACAACCACAAGGAAGTAATTCTAGTTACCTGTCACTATTATTGATAACACCATTACCGACACAGCTGTTCCTGGTCTCTCTCTCTTCTCTCCTCTCTCCTCCCCCCACCCCCTCTTTTTATCTCCTCCTAAACCCAACCGGTCGAGGCAGACCCCCCCCACCCTGAGCCCGGTTCTGTTGGAGGTTTCTTCCTGTTAAAAGGGAGTTTTTCCTCCCCCCTGTCACCAAGCGCTTGCTCTTTGTGGGAACTGTTGGGTTTTTCTCTGAAACAAAGTAAGGTCTTGACCTGACCCTGTAAAGTGCCTTGAGATAATGTATATTATGATTTGGCGCTATACAAATAAAATTGAATAGTTCTATATTATCAACAAGTTTGATGAAAATGACCCAAACCAAAAACTTTGACTATTTTTAGAGCAAAAAAATTCCCTACAACACTGTTTTTAGAAAAGAAGAAAAAACAGTGCAGTTGCTTCTGACTATTTTCAGTGGTGGATGGATTTGGAGCAGCAGGACAGTGTGTTTAGGGCTGAGTCAAAATAAACTACAGTGTGTGTGTGTGTGTGTGTGTGTGTGCTCATGAACTGTGTTTGCATGCCCAGCCTGATTTCTTAAATGCCACTTACCACAGCTGAGGCGCTGGACGTTGTTGAGGTCATCACAGGTGATCACTCTCTCCGTAGCCAGGGCGCTCCCGGAGGATACAGAAACTAGCTGGGCACTGGAAAAGCCTGGAATGAAATGCTAAGGCGTAGTCCCGACTGCAGCAGCCCTGGTTCGAGTCGGCACGCTGCATGTCACTGTCTCTCTCACTGTGGCTATACAAATAAAATATGCTGCTGGGACCAGGTCTTCATAGGGAGAAGTGTCAGGTTGGATGTTTCTAGTCAGCTGACAGCCAAACGATGGTGACTGAGCCAGTGATGGTGCATGAATGAAACAGATGACGCAAGAGTGATTTCAGTTCTTCTCTTTTTTCAATCATCTTCTACAAAAATTGAAACTGAGAGTCTGGTTGTGTCATTTATCTAGTCTGATTTTTTTTATTTAAACATAAACAGTTCATTTGCATTTACAGTTATAATTGTAGGACAATGTGTACTGTTGTTAGCTCAATTATTTATACAATTGTCCAAATAGTGCTGCAATAATTAAGTATCAGAATGGGAGTGTAAGCTTAACATGAAGGTGCATCATGAAAAAAGAAGTGCAAGCACTATCATAGAGCAAACAAACATCATTTACCTGAACCCGTGAGTAAACACGTCGCTGCCAGCACTGAAACAGAAACATCATTGAACTGTGTCAGACAAAGTTCATTTCATTCATGTTGATATTTCTGTGTAAATCCACTTCAACAGTGTCTGTGTGAGTTAGTGAGAAAAACTTCCGTGTTAGGATGACAGAAATATAAATAGTATTAATCCAATCTACGGATGTTGAGTTTTATGAATTACTTAAAGACTTTAGATGTTATACAAGGGTATACAAATGATGAATAATTCAAAATGTATAATAGCCTGTGACTTTCTAAGGCTTCCCAAGCTGGAGGTCTGTGTAAAGTACCTTGTTCTCTTAAGGTAGAATCAACAGTTTACGAATGCAACAGTTCAGTGGGCCACTTCTCAGCGAGTGAACCAAATAAGACTCAGGAGCACGTGATTCACCTCAGTAATTTAACTCTCAGGGAGAACTCAAGACTGTTGTTGTTGATGGTTTTCAGTCAAGCCATCTCACCATCATAAATGGGTTGCCACAGGGATCGATCCTTGGTCCTTTGGAGTTTACATTATACATAAATAACACAATTGTTCCTAATCAATATTTCACTGTTCACTGTTATGCTGATGACTTCCGACTCTCTCCTGAATCACACATGTTGAAGAGCAGGAGATGCCTTCTATTTACAGATGGATGTTAAAGCACAGTATAGTATAACAGCTATTACAGAGAAACTGTAGGACGCATTTATTTTAAAATGTTCTCAGATATCAGAGCGGCATAGTTTTTTTGTAAAAAAAAAAAAAAAAAAGCAAAAAATAACAAAATAACAAAATAAATAAAATCTAAATTTAAGCTTCCACATTTATATGAACCCACACCATAATTTTCCAGTCAGATGTGTACTCACACAGTGTGGCCCTCAGTCTGGAGCAGAGCATGGTGCTAGAGGATCTGGTGTTCGATGAAGAGCTGAACTGCCAGTGGTTGAAGCTGACACCTGGTATTTATTCTGTCTCTCTGTATGCAAAACAAATGACCAGTGAAAAGTCTGCACCTCTTCCTTATCAGTTGGAACAGACATACAGAGAAAAGTAAACCACAGTCACTGATAATCAAAATACCATGAAGTTAAAGAAGAAACACATAAATTACAACACCTGAAAAACAATATCTTTGAAAAAGCTCACGTAACTTCTAGATAATTCAAAAGGAGACTCATCAAGTCACATAAAGCTGCCGTGGGACTTACATCATAATGAATCCATATGAAGCTTTTAAACATGATTTGCTGGCCCAACTGCAATACCTTCACAACCCACCGGGGGGTGGATGGCGCATATGTTGTCAAATTGATTGAATTAATGTGTTAATTCAATTAATTAATGTGTTTTAGTTGTGTGTGTTTTTTTATATCCAATCCCTCAGGGCTACAGTAAATAGGGGTGAAAGGTAATCAATAAGCAAATATCACGACAGCACAGCAAACAGCTCAGTGTTGAGTAACGTTGGGGTGTTCAGCAAACATCAAACATCTGCCACAATGTGAATGTTGTCTCCCACTGAACTGCTAGTAATAAATTGTCCTGTTCTAAGAGCATCGACCTCCGTTAGGCCTGAAGAGCAGGAGGTGCCTGCTATTTACAGATGGATGTTAAAGCACAGTACAGTATAAAAGCTATTAAAGAGAAACTGTAGAATGCATTTAATATGTTCTCAGATACCAGAGCAGCAGAGTAATTAAAATTAAGCTTCCACATTTATATGAAGCACATTTACTGTAATAAAATGAGATCTGGCTGCCAAAGAGCTGATATGATGCACATGAATAAATTACATCTCCAAAAACTCTTTTATCCACAATATAACATTTAAAAATACTGTGTGAGGTGAAGGGGGCAGGTGCAGGCAGGTGCTCTAACCTGAGAACCACAAATTGCTTCAAAAAAATCAGGCTTCTTCTCTGAGTTATAACTCAGTCTCACTCTGTGAATAAACATCTATGCATCTGGTTAAAAATCACAGAAAAAAGACTCTCTATGTGGCTCAGAACTGGCCTGAGAATCATCATGTTTTTAAGCGTTCTTCAGTATTTAAGTCCAAAACCTCCCATAATTATCCTCCATACAGAAGAGAAATGAACAATAAGAGTAGTCTCTCTCAGTATGTCTCATCAATATGGCTCCTACTCTCCACTGACACTCATTCATGTGTTCATGCCCTGTGCGGAAGATGTGCTTTTTCATGCCACAGTCTGAATGACTGAAAGTCCACAGTTACATCATTACAAAACAAACATCATTGGATGTCTAACTGTGACATATCAATATTTTAGTGTGATTATGTAAAACAAGGCCAGGCAGGTTTATTTGTATAGCACTTTACGAATAAAGAGGCAAGATACAACAATTGAACAATTGAAATATATTAAAACACAATTTAATGGGAAATGAACTCAGTTGATTCCAGCATAATGAAATAAAAGGAAAATACACCCAGATTTAATTAAGGCAATACAAGTGCAGTAGAAAAAAAACAATCAAACATAGTGTTTTTCATTTATACTACAATATTTTATGAATCGATTAAATCCCACACTTCTCTAGTCATTGAATTTGATCATAGACTGATGAGACATTTTGCTGATTTATTCTTGATGCTACTGACAATATTCTGATATTATTGTGATCTCAATGTGTTCACAAAGGATCTGCAAGAGAACAGACAACAAATTCATGTTAAACAGCACAGCTGCAGAAATAAGTGATATTCAATCGCTGTTTCTTTTTTATTTTTTCATCACAGCTCTGTTGTGGTGTTTTTATAGTATTTGTGTGTTTGCAGCATTACATTCAGCACCTAAGGGCTTTTGAATTACTTACACTGACATACGTAAGCCACCTCCAGGTATTTGTAAGTGCCGACACAGGGGTCTCCAAACACTGAGTTGCTCGCTCTTATAGTGCAGCTGTTTTTTCCGGTGCAGCTGTGGATGCAGAGTGATGCGATGTGAGTAGTTATCACTGTACTCCAGTTCTAAAGTTAATGAGGAGTCCATCGGTATTGACTGATTTTGGACCTGAAATTTAAATCAACAAAGAGCGGTCAGCTGCACCTTTCAGCCACTTTGGTTGTGGGACTTGAGCACTGGACTTTTTGGATCTGAGAGGCAGGACGCTGGAAGGAGCAGGTGGTCTGGTCGCGGCGTCCATAATCAGCACCGTACACAAATATAACCTGCCCCTCATCTGAGCAGAAGAGGAGGACAAGTCGATGAGGAGTGATGAAATAAAATGAAAATGCTACAGAATACAGAATAGAATAGAATAGAGTAGAATAGAATAGAATAGAATAGAACAGAATGCCATATGTACATACACACGCCCATGTAGATAAATAAAACTACAAAAACCACAAACAAAAAAAAGGTCTTACCACAGTGTAGTTTTGCTGAAGAGTGCTCGCATATAACAAGGTGATCTGTAACGTAAAGCAGATTAGACAGCACACGATTAACGGCTCAGTCACACCAGGAAATTCATCAATAGTGCTGGAGGCTGAACTGCTGACATGCAAACCAGCTGGAAACAAGCTTCTTGTGCTAATCGCTCCTGTCTGTTTTCTCTGATTATTCCCAGCTGTCATGTTGTCTTGAGGACTGTCAATCATTTCATTAAATACAGAGTCCATGAAGTTCTCCTGGCTGAAAAGTTTCCGGAGTAAGGTGACATAGTTGTATTGACTCCTGTCTCGTTACTGTCTCAAAACTGTTCTGATCTTCTGTGAAGCTTGTGTGAATGGTGCTAATAATGCTATGCTACACATGCAGATGTGTTACTGACCTGCTGGAAAGCAGGTGTAGTTGGTCTCCAGATATTTAAAGATGCCTTTGCAGGGATCAGAAGTGCGGATGACGTTTGCATTTATTTCACACACTTTCTTGCCATCACACCTACAGGAAACACGAAGAGGAAAAAACAAACTGAATACAGTTTTTCCCGTGGCTATATATATATATATATATATATATATATATATATATATATATATATATAGCTGGTGAGCTTTTAAAAGCTACCAGCCTGGCTGTTTACCTTTTCCTCAGGCGGTCCACAGTCCCCTGCAGAGAGCACTGTGTGTTGCTGAGCTGCTGAGGGGGTCGTCCTTCACTGCAGGTCTCTCTGTCTGCTCGTCCATACAGAGCTGCTTCCACGCTGATCACTCCAGTGTCTGTAACAACAAAGTGTGAAAGGTCTTGACCTCTCTCTGTAAAGTGCTATTTGGCAATATGTAAATAAAACTGAATTGAGTTGAACTGAATTGTTATTGTTTTGTTCTTGTTGTCCAGACTAAATGTGTTGTTGTGGACAAAGCTTTAGACCTCAATCATACCACAGCTTAGACGTTGGTTGCCGTTTTCACAGGTGATAATTCTTTCTGTGGAAACATCTAAAAACATGTGAAAGTGTGAGTTCAAATGTCTTCAGGACATGTATGTAAAAAGAAAGTGTGTAGATTACAGAAGATAACAATACTAGATTCATTTTATATTTACCTGCTGTCATGAGCAAACAGGTCACTGCCAGCACTGAAAAAGAAACATCACTGTCAAAAATCAGTCAAACTTCTGAACGAGCTGAAACATCTGAACGAACAGAACCTAAATGTCATGTTAAACCTTTAGAAAACAAACACAGAGGTTGTTAAATAAAAATGCTTTTTTACACTTTTTGAAGTGTTGACAACAATCAGAGGATATATTTTTAAGAACCAAAAACCATCTCAGTGTAGTTTTACATCTCCTCTCTCAGGCTTCTCTCTGGAGCTCTGGTAACAACAGGTCAGTCAGCCAATCAGAAGAGAGGATCTGAGACTCTCTTCTGATTGGCTGACTGTTGACTGACTGATCAATAAAAATATAGCAGATTTCAGGTAAACACTCAGAGAAACCAAATCCTGCACAGTTGGATGGAGGGTCCAGGTGGGCGGACCTTGGGGCGTGGCTGAGGGCGGTGACTGCTTTGTTGTGACATCACAAAGTTCCAGAAGTCCTGACGGCTGGTTTTAAGGCTCAGTTTCTGAATACAGGCTGTGTGCATTTCTCTGTGGACTGAGGCTTTGATACTTTCACAGTATTAATATAGAACCTAGACCTGCTTTATAATCACAAACACATGGACATCTACCTTTAGACTGTGTGGAGCTTTAAAGACAAAACTGATAAATTGCACCACGTTAAAATGCCACATTTGCAAGTTCACTAAACATGTTTAATGTCTTGTTCCTTTTGCTCCAGCTGGATGTACAAAATTCAAATAACTTTGAAAATATATATCTGTGGAGCTTTAACCGTGGTCACTGGAGGAATTAATCATCAACCGTCACGTTGGTCCTCACTGAAATAAATCAACCATTTGACAGCTGGTCCAAGTCCCAGCCTGACCAGGTGCGAGAAAGAACTGATGAAGCCTCTTGGATGAGAGGTGAAACGTCTTCCTAGACAAATAACCAAGTCCAGTTGCTTTCGATTTAAAACTCCTTTGAGATACTACGACCTGGACAAATGAGAATATTCACAGGCTGGTACAAACATTCATGGATTTTGTTGAACCTCTGGTAACATCATCAGGTCGTATTTACAGTTTGTCCAACACTGGTTTATGTTCAAATACCAACAAAATTATCACATCTGCTAATTAGCTCAGGACATACAGGCATGGCTGTAGACATACACTGGACTTTCTACCAGACAGATGACAGTGAAAAACACTTGGTTCATCTCATAACAGTTACTCCATCCAGCGTCCTGAACCGCCAATCAGATATAATGACGGGACTCAACCTCTTCAACAAGAAAGCAGAAATCTTATCCAATCAAAATTCAAAGAAGAACTTTTATAAACCCAGTAATTATTTTCCCAGACGGTCGTGTACTCACCCAGTGTGCTGCTGAGTCTGAAGAGGAGCATGGTTTCTGAGGCAGGTGAACAGTCGGACTGACTGTAGTTGAATTGGACACACCTGTATTTATAATGCTGGGTCGAGAACCATAAAATGTGTTTCACATGTTGTACAGTAAATGACAAACAATGGCTACTGTTCAGCTGTGTTAAAATGTAAACTCACTATCAAAGTTGGAATGTATGGTTTTCTGGGTGTGTCCAGACTGTGATAACAGATACTAAATTACTAACTGATCCAATATTATCTAAAGGAGGAAGGAGACTTTTCTCACCTCTCCCTCAGATCAGGTGTGTGTAACCTAGAAACATAAAATGAACACATTTTCATAAGGAGTTTATGAACAGTCCAGTTAATTCAGAAAGTCTGCAGACCCCTTCACTTTTTTCACATTTTGTCATGTAGCAGCTTCATCCTAAAATCCTTGAAATTCATTTTCCCCTATTAGTCCACACTCAATTTCTCATAATGACAAAGCCAAAACAAAAGTTTAGATATTTTTGCAAATGTGTTAAATAGGAAAAATTTAAACATAACATTGACGTTTAGTATACAGACACTTTGCTCAGGTTCCTCACATTTCTCTTATCTATATCATCTCTGAGATGTTTTGACACCTTGATAGGAGTCCACCTGTGGTCAATTCAGCTGATTGGACATGATTTGGACAGAGACACACCTGTGGATATCAGGTCTCACAGCTGACAATACATATCAATGAGGAGGAAGGAGCTGCCTGCAGAGCTCAGAAGGCTGCAAAAACATTTCTGATGCATTGAAAGTTTCAAAAGCACAGTGGCCTCCAATCAATCAGACTTTTTTGTGTCGTACTTTTCATGTAAACAACAATAACAGGAACTGAGGAAACACTATTGTGAGTCCCATAAATCTGGAATGAGGAAACACCAAAGCTTAGAATTGATTATCCTCCTGGAAGTTTATTGATTTTTTGATAAGAAGGAATAAAGTAATGCTTCCTGCTTTATTTATTAAACAGGACTTTGTCATCAACACTGTGGAGTTCACACATAAGTGTTCAATTAAAGTTATTTTTTCCAACTTGTTTTAAAGTTCCACCCAGTCTAAAGGTAGACGTCCATGTGTTTGTGATTATAAAGCAGGTCTAGGTTCTATATTAATACTGTGAAAGTATCAAAGCCTCAGTCCACAGAGAAATGCACACAGCCTGTATTCAGACACTGAGCCTTAAAACCAGCCGTCAGGACTTCTGGAACTTTGTGATGTCACAACAAAGCAGTCACCGCTCTCAGCCACGCCACAAGCCCGATGTAACTGATGTTATTTTCTGTTAATTTAACAGAGAACAAAGGCAGCTGATTGTCTGGAGTGTTCAGTTACATCTCTAAGAACCAGGACATCTTCCCTCCACAGTCTCGATAGTGAGGCTCCTCAACAGTGCCTCCCAGAGGTGTGAGTTAATTACTGCAGTTTCAAAAACAAAGTCTGCTTCAGCTTTGTAATGTGAACTCTGAGTTTGTTCATTTCCAGGACTATACACAGTATCAGAATTAGAGGTTTAAGTTAAGTTTATTCTTATTTCTTCACCTCCAACAAACAAAGGCACTGAATTATCCCTTCACATAATATTCTAGTTTACATGCTTCACTAAAGGTCTTCATCCTAGCTTGGGTTAAAAGAATGAGGTAGATATAGAAAACTAGTTAAAGTAGCTAACTGGCTACTTGATGGTGACTTTAATATAAAAGTCATTTCTTGTAAATAGAGTTATACATGTAGGGCTGAACAACTAATCTCAATGTTATCAAAATCACAATATGACTGAGTGGAATATCCAAATCACAGGAGCTGTAATTCTTCTGATGGAGGTAAAATGTGTCACAACAAACCTTCATCAATGTAATGTAAATGCGCAGTGGTGCTACAGTACAGAAGCTGAGAAAGGCTGTACTCACTATATTCTTTTAAAGCAAAAAGTTCAGCTTCTTACAGGAGAGAAACATTTTTTTTCCAAGACTTCACACAATTGTGACAAAATTTTACAAAAATAATTAACACAAAGTTTTACAATCCATTTAGTCAAACTATGCTATTGATCTATCATCTGTTTATAAATCTTTGTAAATTTTAAGATATTTATTCTAAAAAAAGATGTAAGTTTTAGCAAGAATACTATATACAAAAGATGTTATAGATTACAGAAATACCACCTTGGACATGACCCTGCTGTGCACAGTGGCAGCTACAGCTTTGAACCTTACTGTGTTATATTTTAATGTAAATTACACAAGGCCAGACAAGAGGTCAATGCAAGGCAAGTTTATTTGAAGAGCACAATGAAAACAGAAAAAGTTACAGTCAAATAAATGAAATAAAACAGAGAAAAGGACTGGTACGATATCACTTATGAAGTATTTGTAATGGAAAGAATCACTATCTCCATGAGGCTGCAGAGATCAAAAAGACATCTGGAAGGAATGGAAAATGTATAATTTCCCTGAAATTCCCTTCTTTTGTTTAAATTAATTTAATTCTTTTATCCATTTATTTATTTATTTTTATCACAATGGGACACACCCCGTTTTCTTGTTCTGTTTATTTTTATAATTGCATTATACATTTTTTTAAAAAAGATACTAAAAAAAGATGGATCATTCTGTAAAAAGGAATTAACAATGGAGACAATGTGTACTATCGCTGTCACGTGATTCCAAATAAAAGAAAAAAAGAAAACTGCAGTAGAGAAAATTAATTAAATGTACCATGAACAAATTTACTTCATTTCAAGCATGGAAAATTGTGATGTTATTTTGGGTTCAGGGATCCATTTCATGCATGGGATCTGCAAAAGAACAGATAAAATATTGACTTTAGTTACTGAAAACATAAAAATATTCTGTTCCTGCAGGATAATGTTTTCTAAAGCAGTGTTTTACACACTGTGAGTCAAAGTTCATTCTTGACCTTCCATGCTATTTCATGATATCACCCAGCACCATCTTTTGTTATGGTTGTGACTAGGGTTGTGAACGATAAACCGATGCGACCGGATCTTCGGTTCAACAAGTGAGAGATACGGCTGCATCGGTAGCAGCCTCTTCAATCGATACGAATTATCAATGAATTCCTAGAAGAATTGGTTATAGAGTCATGGATATGGCGAGACTTTGAATCGGTTGGCGGCATTACACACGTGCCAGGTCTCTAAAACAACGCGAACAAAGTTTGTTGTTACTATTCTGTGCTACTTTTACCTCTGGAGTTCCCATCCAACGATTCAGCCAGACTTTTTTTTGGTCCATGTCTAAAAATAAATACATTGACATGGGATTTTGTTGTTCTGTTTTTTTTTTTTGGCAGTGCCAGTCTTTTACATATTTAAAAAGAAACTATTGTACTGTCACTTTCATAGACTTGGCTTCTTTATTATATAAAATATCTACAACAAATATTAACCATAGGATCAAATCGTATCATTCTTACACTGTATGATATCGATTCGTATCGAATCGGTCTGTAATAAAAGGATATTGTTTTTGAATCGAATCGTGTATCTAGATGCATATCGAATCATTTATCACAGAGAGATGTGCAACCCTAGTTGTGACTGAGAGAGCCCTAGAGGCAGAAGTATCACACTGTGCGTTTTTCAAGCTCTCTTTTGGGACAGCTGCTCTTGGGGGGCAGGCACTCAGCGTGCTCTGTGTCAGGATGTTTTGCTCTTTGGGATCACAAACTAGCTTTAGTGGAGTGAAACAGCCCAGAAGGACCTTTGAGCTACTTACACTGACACCTGTAAGACACCTCCAGGTACTTGTAAGTGCCGACACAGGGGTCTCCGAACAGGGAATTGCTCGCTTTGACAGTGCAGCTGCTTTTCCCGTTACAGCTGTGGAAGCAGAGTGATGTGAGTGAATACAGGCTTGAATGTGCACTGGAGAATGGGAACTGTATGTATCAACATATGGCATTCATCCCTCCTGTTTTACAGAAAGAGTGGGCAACCGCACCTTTCAGCCACTTTGTTAGTGGGCCTTGAGCACTGGACGTTTCGGACCTGACCGGCAGGACGTTGGAAAGAGCAGGTGGTCTGGTCCCGACGTCCGTAATCAGCACCGTACACTTGAATGACCTGCCCCTCATCTGACAAGAAGAGGAGGAGCAGTAAGACGTTCAGGTGAGGGTTGAAATGCTAAGAAAACATAACCACACATTTTATCACATTAAAAATAATTCAGATCTTACCACACTGCAGGGTGGCCAAGGAGTGCTCACATGTGACACTGTGGACTGTCAAAGTGACAAGAGTCACATTAGACATGTTGTCCTGATCAAACTTAACGGTTTGTGTAACTTTTATTAAACACACAATCGAGACTGACTTGCTGGGAAGCAGGCGTAGGTGGTGTCCAGGTATTTGTAAATGCCTCGGCAGGGGTCAGAGGTACGGACAACGTTTGTGTTGAACTCGCACACTTTCTTGCCATCACACCTGCAGAGAGACAACACACAGCTCATTTCCAGATTTATTCAGTCACAAACTTCCCTCACAAATCTGTATCACAGAGACTCACCCTCAGTCAGTCTAAGGGAGTGTATGAAATGTATTGTTGGGGGGAGGGGTGCTGAATCTAATATTTAATTCTATGAAACAAATGCACCTCAGCATTATTTACATGCTATTTACATGCTAGCAGTACTATGAGTTTGTACTAATGTTGGCTGAATACTAACTTCAACATGCTCAGATAATTGCAATGCTCACTGCTGATAGTGAGCAGGTTTAATGTTTTCCATGTTTACCATCTTGGTGTATCAAAATGCTACATTTTTATAATTAGAATTAAATACAAAGCTGATGGGAACGTCATTAGCTTTGCAGGTACTGCATGTGCCAGCCTGAAGACTGCAATTTTCAATTCAATTCAATTCAATTTTATTTGTATAGCGCCAAATCATAATATACATTATCTCAAGGCACTTTACAGGGCAAGGTCAAGACTTTAATTTGGACAAACAGGCACTGGAAGAAAACTTAGAAGATCACCAAGTTTTTACAATTCATACTGAGGAGGCCACAATTTTCAAATTTCATGGCGATCATTTCAATATACGTTTACAAGTCCACAATGTCCTTCCCCACACCTGCATCTGATATAATAACTGGCTCAGTTATCAGCCTTACTACTTGTGACATAGTGCACACCTGAGTAAGAGGGGGGACTAACTGCATCAACTGTCAAGTGTTTTTTTTGTAATTTCAGTGAAGTAGTGGGGGTGTACCTTGTCTTGAGGACACCCAGAGTGCCCTCCTGAGAACACGCTGTATTGGTCAGCTGGTTTGGAGGTCTGCCCTCGCTGCAGGTCTCCCTGTCTGCACGTCCATACAGAGCTGTCACCACACTGATCACTCCGTCTTCTACACACCACAGAGGGAGAAATTAAACAAGGACAGAGAGGAAAAATTTTAATACAGTCAGAGAGCAAAAAAAAAAAAAAAAGAGGAAAACTTACAGAATGATTTGCTTTTGTCAGAACAGACAAAGTTAACAATAGTAAATTCATTCCAGTGCTCTATTCATGATGCTTCAGTTACATAGTCTAAGAAACAGCCTACATACAACATGTTTTTACCATTAAACTGCTCGATTTAGATGCACATTGAGGGGCCCCGAACAGCCTGGGGCCTCACACAGTTGCCAGTTCACAAGATGCACCTCTGGGTGTGTGGGTGTGTATTAATGAACTCCATTTGCATGCACAGCCTTATTTCTTAAATGCCACGTACCACAGCTGAGGCGTTGGACATTGTTGAGGGAATCACAGGTGATCACCCTCTCTGTGGACAGGGGGGTCACAGTGGGCTTATAGTGCTGGGGGCAGGTGAAGCCTGGAATGAAAAGTTTGTTTTATAAATTGTTTGTTAGTCCCCAAAATAAGTTTCAAAAACACACAATCACAAACCGAAGCGTCTCACATGGAGGCTGAATTATCTACACGTTTGACCAAATGATGCAAATAATGTAATAATTATCTATCAAAATGGAAGTATAAGCTTAGCATAAAGACACATGATGAAAAAAGGTGTGCAAGCACTGTCATACAGCAATTAAAAACATCATTTACCTAAACCCGCGAGAAGACATGTTGCTGCCAGCACTGAAAGAGAAACATTTAACTGTCAGACATAGTTAATTTCATTTATCTTGTAATTTCTGGGTAAATCCACTTCAGCAGTGTTCAGTGAATTAATGGGAAAAATGTCAAACAAGCTGAAACCTTCTTTGTCATGATGACAGTTATGAAAAAGGCAGCCCCACCCCTCCTGAGAGCAAGATAATAATAATATAATAATAATATTATTATTTATAACTCAGCCTCTTCAACAAGAAAGCAGAAATCTTATCCAATCAAAGATTCAAAGATTCAAAGAAGAACTTATATAAACACAGACGGTCGTGTACTCACCCAGTGTGCTGCTGAGTCTGAAGAGGAGCATGGTTTCTGTAGCAGGTTATCAGCTAGACTGAATGTAGATTAAATGGGAATACCTGTATTTATACTGCCGGGTCAAGATGTACACCTGGCTCCCACCCAACTGTAGCTGGAATTTATCATTTACTGGATGTATGCAAATCAGTAGATTAGGTTAATTGTGATTGGCACCAGCACCACCTCCCATGCACAGGTCTTTTATCTTGGCTTGCTCTTAAAAAACATGTGTATGCATTGTGAATAGAATGTGTGAGGTGATTACAGTTAGTTATAGGTTGAATAGAGAGGGGAAAATTATAACACCACCCATCAGCCAGCTGTCCACAATAGAGCAGAATAAAGTGAGGCAACAGTGGAAGCAAGACCAAAGAAAGTACAGGGGAAGGAAAAGACCTGTGGAGGAAATTTTGAATTTCACACCAGAGTCAATGGATAAATCCCCCATAGCTGAACAGCTTCAATCGAACCCCCCTGACACTGATACAGAGAATATTGTCAGTTTAGATCTAGCGACACAGAGGATCCTCAACACCACAGAGGGTAGCAAGCAGTAACCTGAACTTTTGTGTGTAGTTATGTGTTCCAATCCTAAGGTTTTAAAATCATTTGGTTGCGCCATATGTAATTTTTCAGGTGATGAAGTCAAAAAATGAATTTAAAAACTTTGAAATGTTGCTTTACAAATAAGACGTGTTTGAAATTTCAAAAATGTGCATTATATCCATTTTGAAAAGACTTTTAAAAAAAACTTTTTTAAAGCTTTATTTGTCATTGACCCTTGAAGAGGCCAAAAACGCAGCAATGTGTCTTTGTCTAACAACAGGATTATTGTGTTGAGTCGTCTATTGGAAAGACCACAGTGATATTTAAACATTTCTTATTATTACTACAGTATGTGATAGGTGTTGAGAAATTTCACTTAAAACCAGATGGTGGTGCAAGAGGAGAAGTCAGGGGATCAGTTAACTCAATGGGCTTCATCGTCTGGACACGACCTCGACAAAATATCACAGCAATTTATACAATAGTTGTTGGGATGTTTCAGTCTGAACCAAAGTGGCTGACTGACAATGCCATGCCACTATAGGATGACTCAACAGAGGAAAAAGTGTTGGGTTGTTTTTTTTTCCACTGTTCCAGATGAGCTTTGTGGTATGCTTAAAATGAGGACAGCGCCATCAACAATGTCAAATATGTGGTTCCTCCCAAGTTTGGGTGCCAAAACAGTTTTTGTGAGACGCTTCTTTGTATCTTCATTTGATTAGCACCTGCAGAGCTTGTTTGTCCGGTGGGCCTGATTTTTTTTAAAATATAATCTTTACCTGTTTGCCCCATGTAGGATTTCCACCGTTAAAAAAAGATTTTTTCTGGGGATTTATTACATTTTCCAAAGTGTTGAGACATGACCATTTTTATGATCCAAGCACCACAAGAGATTGCAACTTTGCAGAAAGATAAACCAAAGTAAGACATTTTCAATCCCCAGGCACCACTATTAGCAAACTACAGCTAAAGATTACACTAGTAGTAATCTACTAGTACACTTGTTTACAAACGCTCACTTGAGTGCAAGTGAATGTTTGTACCAAATTTGAATGAATTCCCCTGAGTTGGTAAAGAGATATCATGTTCACAAGGCCAAAACGGTGTTTTGTGAGGTCACTGTGACATTGACCTTTGGCCAACAAAATCTAAATCAGGTCATCCTTTCGTCCAAGTGAAGTGTTTGTGGCTAATCTGAAGAAGTTCCCTTAAACTGTTAATAAGATATCTTGTTCACCGGAATGAGATGGACAGACAGACAACCTGAAAACATAATGTAATGTAAAGTATAACGGTGTAAGTGTACCTGATGGTAGCTGATCCACAGAGACACACAGGAAATGTTCTGTTTTTCTGAAAGAGAGACAAAAAATATTTTATCTGAGAAAACATATTTTATCACAGGAGGGAAATCCCCATGTCTGGTGAGGTTCAAATCTCAGGATCAAAGAAACCTGACAGGGTTTATAAGGACAGATCTTCTGCTTCTTGACAACCTGCCTATTTGTTCTTCATCCTGTGTCAGACATCACTACAGCTAAGGTAACGTTTATAGGTTTTCTACCTATCAACTGAATTTCTCATATACAGTATATCAATAGTTAGTTCTCTTAGGTCATTCAGGCTTACAGTACATCAGGTCACTATGTTCTGGAAAAGACGACACATTCAGTTTGTTTTGTTGTATGTATTTCCACAGATGGCATCACGTTTTCACTCTGTTTTCCTCCTCTCTCTGATGAGTACGCTGTTAATTGTAGTAGGTAAAATTCTCTGATATTTCCTCAAAATCTAGTATATGGACCGCTTATGGTCAAATCATCATACATACAAATCAAATACATTTAGAGGGAAACTTTAACTGCTGTACACTGTTCCTCCTCCTGCAGAAATTATCACCAGTAACAAAGACATAATATTAGTCCCATCACTATTACTGTACCATTGCATGTGTTTTATAGCAGAGATAAATCAGTGTGACTGTGGGAGCCAATTTAAACTATGTGCTCTTTATGTCCTCAGAGATCGGTCTCAAATGAAGTCAATGCGCCAGGTTAGGTGTTCCTATTTATACTTGAATTTCTTTGGATGTTACATTTACAGTTAAGCTTGATGGCAGAAGTTCATGCAGAGTTTTACCTTGTGTGTTTCGCTCAGATAATTTATCAGTTGTTTTTACATTGTTTTATTTAAATGTCTACACTAATGTACTTTACTATTGAAGTAGCAGTATGTCTTCTTAGGTTGTCTGCTGCAACCTGTTGACAACCAGAGAGTTAACGTCATTAATCCCCTTATGTGGATTAATGACGTTCACTCATATAACCATATATAGACTATAATACACTGGGCCAGACAAGGTGCCTGTCAGACCCAACAGCTGACAGGTGTGCCATAAAGGGCAGGGCTTTCTGAAACATGAAAGACTCCACACTCAGTGTTACATGTGTCTGAGATGAACCTCTGCCAACAATTATTTTCTTTATTTCTTTGAGCATAATTACAGCTTGTTTAATGCTAAATTGCCCCTGGTTAAAACTGCCACAGTCTGATTCTAGTGTGTGTGTGTGTGTGTATGTGTGTGTGTGTGTGTGTTGCTGGTGTTCAGTCAGAGTGCAATTTTAGAGGCTGTGCGATTGGTATGCTGTGACTTTTACAGATATATATAAAGAGAGACCAAAGCAACCCCCTTCCCCCTCCCAAAAAAATAAAAAAATATATGTGCAATTCAGCTGTTTACTACACCAGTGTCAAAAATATGGAGCAGACTGAAACATACCTTTTCATGACAGCAGTAGCAGCAAATCTCTCATAATTCAGGGCCCGTCCTGTCTCATGGTTTTGTGCTGTCTGTCTCTCCTGAGCTCAGAGTCTCTCTCCTCCATCTTGCTGCTCTTTACCCGGACATCTTCACCTTACTCCTTCCTGTCTGAACAAGTTTTAGGATTATTCTTCTAAACTGACAGTAAACATATCAAATGTGCAGTATGGAGGAAACATATCTAATATTTACTGTTAAATGACACTGACACAGTCCAACGACAATGTAGAATCCAGTATTTTCCCGCCTCAGTGTTGTTAACCTTCCTGGCTCATCTTCTGGACTGTAGCTGAAGCTCAGAGATGCAGGAACTTCGGTCTTGAGGAGTCGTAGCTTTTATTTACTGACAAACAGCCTAAAGTGAACATTCAAAGAGCTGCTACGTTCACTGCTAACTGCTAACTGCTAACTAACGAGCTAACGTTCTGCTCCGGCCGCCAGCATCACCGCTCTCTCTCCGTTTCTCTCTCTTTCTCTCCCGCCACGCACACAGCCTCCGTTCGGAGTTATTCCTTAAAGGAGCTGCTCTGCTCTGTAACAATATTCTGTCTCAAACTGGTCACATTTACAGCAGATCCTCCACACGGATGATAAATCGATGACAAATGGTTCGTTTACTTGCTACAGCTTTACCTTGGTGTTAATGCGGAAGTTTTGTTTCTGCACACGTCTGCGCATGCGTGTAATTCGCGCCGTATCATAACTGACCTCAGAACGGTGGAAACTGAAACACAGACCGTTTGACCACAGCCACACCTGTCAGAGAGCCCAGGATTATCCTCAGTGCACATAAGTGCATCACGACTGTATCTTGTATGAACATGAAGAAAGATTATTCCAGAGTAGATATGTTTCTATCTACTGGAACTGGGTGTGACAAATAACCAAATAAAACCTTGAGAGAAACGATGGAAGTGAAAAGTGCAGCTTCTTACAGGAGAGAAATATTCCTGGAGGGACAGATTTGGCTCACAGACCTCCACTTCAAATCCAGTTGAGGACCTCTTCCTCATTTCCTGCTTAGTGTCTCTCCACTTTCGCTGGGCCTATCTAATACCTGAAGACCTGTCTGATGAACACACCTGTAGTTTGTGTTAATGTGAGTATGTGAGGGTGGCCTTTCCTTTACCTCAACAAGATCTTATTTTCTATCTAACATAACAATTGCGTTGCGGTTCCTGGCTGTCCTCCTGATTGGACTCGGTTCAGCTCTCGCTGTTTCATCTTCCAAAACCGTGTCAAAGGTATGGGTGATGCAGAGGTACTGGAACAATATAATCACATGGTGCTTCTGATGTGGGACTAAAACTTAATCCATCGCTGTTGGTGCAACACTTGAGTCCGTTTATATAGTCCGTATCATAGGACAGGATACCAGTGTGTTTGCTACTTTCACTCTCTCTGTTTACATGCACTCACTCCTTCCCTCTCATTTCTTTACCTTGGCTTCTCACTGTGTCTCCCTCATCAACGTATCTGCAGCTCTCTTGGTGGGAATGTGGCCTCGGTCCACAGCGCAGAGGAACACATGTTTCTTAGGGAACTAATTCACAAAACGTCTGGCTCATATTCATCTGCCTGGATCGGATGCTATGACGGCATAAAGGTGAGACTTTTAGCAACACAAAGGAGCTGATGCAACTGTGGCCTGTGCTTGTAGAAGTAAAGCTGTGCTGTCTCTTCCAGGAGAGAACGTGGATGTGGACTGATGGCTCAAAGTTTGACTACCAAGCCTGGGGTCTTCACGAGCCCAACAACAATGGAGGAGCAGAACACTGTGTAGAGATGAACAAGCTAGGTACAAATATAATTTCTTGATTTAATGATGGTGATTTGTATATGGGAGAGTTTTGTTTTGTCAAATTTATCAGTCTATTTCAAAAATGAAGTTTTCAGCTGCACTTCACAGCAAGTTATTTTAGCACAGGGGCTAACTAGCTAGTTTGGGAAATGTAACATTGCTATCATCTGTGCATTGACCCACTCAAAACCCTTCTCATTAACATTACCCTAAATCACACACATGTGTATTCATACGGTGTATATACAGACACTAATACAGAATATCTGTACAGAGTACTCTGCTCGGCAACTTGCAAATCTACTACCTTTAAGAGAGCACGTCCTTCAAACTGTTAAATCCTTGCAGATACATAGATGGAAAGTTATGGCAATCATAGCTAGTGGAATCACATACCAGACAAATTCTCTCACACTAACATGAATCTGGGCAGAGATGGTAATCAGACTTCAAATTCCCCTCCAGACAATGATGTTTGGATGTTTCAACCTCTGTAAAAAATGCTCTGCTATGATTAATACTTTGTTTGGTTTGCCCTTATACAAAGTGAAAAGAATGGAAAACTGTGGCTGGAATCACATCTACTCTGACTTCCTGACTGAGAAACCTGGATCAGGCCTTGGCCCCGCCCACCACCTGCTGGCTCCAGGTGTCCAGGTGACAGAGCAGAGAGGATGAAGATGTTAGAGGAGGAAACATCAGAAAGACTCAGCCTCATGTTGGAGCCTCAGTCAGACCCAGACTCAGATGAGGAGTCTGTTGAGACCAGAATCAGAGACTAGCAGACGGATCAGAACCGTTAGCGTAGTTAGCATCTTTCATTTGTTCATGTTGTTTGTTAGCTTGTAACTGACAGTGGCTGACACAGTGTTAGTGGTTGTGCTAATGCTAACTCATTGAGTTAGGACAGTTTGTGAGCTTCTGTTAATCCTAGATACAGACTAGTCCATTGCAGTTCTCTTCACCAACTCTATTTCACACCAAAGAGACTTCATAAATATAATTTCTGAAGTATCACAGTTGGAGGGCTGTACCTGCTCACGTTCAAAAGTCAGTACCTTTTGGTGTGACGTCTGTGGCACTGTGACTATAATTACAGGATTCACCCTCTCACTGGATCCCAAACTTTACTGATTAGAAAATTTTATCACTATAAAGTGTAAAACAATGATATCAGGTTCTCATTTCTTTAAAAAGATCACTGACACTCTCAAAAAGGGATGCATCATATTCCTAACAACATGGACACATAGACATCACCAGTATCAGATTATCTCTAACCTTGGTCAGTTTTAATTGTTATCACAACTTATTAGTCGTTAGTCCTCTATAAACAATTTGGCATTCCCTTCACAGGCCATTGTTGTGTGTTTTTCTTGACTCACAACCTTTGAGTAACTTCCCAATATGTGGATGGGACAGGAGGGGAATGTGGAGCTGTGTTTAAGAGAAATGTTTGTCTACTTAATTACACAAGAGATATTTTTACTGTAAAAAGCAATCTGTGCTATGTGCTTCCTTCCTCTCTCTGTTCTTACAGGTAAACGCTGGAACAATGTCCCGTGCTCCTTTCGAAGACCTTTTGTTTGTGTTAAAGACTTGTGATCCCTTCTGCTGCTGACTGTTAAATATGTCTCATGAATCCCTGATGTTGTGTCAGGCTACAGTGACAACAGTGTGAGCTCTACTGACATTTTTTTTTCCTTCTGAAAATATGCAAAAACAAAAACGTATTTTTCGAGATCAAATGCAATGATTGGTTTAGTTAAATTTTGTCTTTTGGTCATTATCATAAGTTTTAATAATATAAACTTTAAGTAAAATATTAAGAAAAGGTGTAACTAATTGAAATATTCTATTACTAGTGGAAGTCATGCACTCACAAAAATAAAAGTATCAGCATCAAAATATACTTAAAGTCCCAAAAGTAGAAGTATTCATTACAAACATGTTTTCCATTACTGGATCATAATAATTGATGCATTACTATTTCATGTCCATCTTGCTGCTGGTGAAGGTGGGGGTGATTTTAATGAGTGTATATGCTGCTGGACAGCTTGTGAATCTTCTCCCAGAATCAATAAAGTATTATCTTAACCCACAGACTTGATTTGTTGATAATCTTTTTCCTCCAGTAAAAAACGGGCCTATAGTTAATCTGTCAGCAGTTACCCACGTTGTTACTTTTGTAACCATGACAACAAAGATCATCTAATGTTGAGGAAGCACTTATTTCAACCCAAATCACCGTCTTTCCCTAAGCTTAACCAAGCCATGACTGCTAAGATCTATTCTGAAAGAATCTGGGAGCCGGTGGAGTGAAGCTAAAACTGGGGTAATATGCTCTCTTTTCCCTGTTTTAAGAGTCTAGCAGCAAAGTTCTTAATAACCTGAAGTCTTTCAATTGACTGCTTTGGAAGAGCAGTAGAAAGAGTAATAATCTGATCTATTTGAAATAAAAAAAGCATAGAATGCAAAGAATTTGTGAATTTCAGCATTTATGGTTCATAATATCATTAAAAGATTCAGAGAATCCAGAGAAACCTTGAAGCTAAAGGACAAGGCCCAAAACCAATATTGGATGGACGTGAGCTTCGGGTCCTCAGGTGGCGCTGCATTAAAAACAGACACCATTCTACAGTGGAAATCACTGCATGGGCTTGGGAACACTGAAAACTATTGTCTGTAAACACAGTTTGTTGCTTCATCCACAAATGCAGGTTGAAACTCTACCATGCAAAGAAGAAACCAGATCTAAACATGATCCAGGAATGTTACTGACTTGCAGTTACCTGGGCGGTAGTAAGAAAGCAAACTGTGATAGAAAATTACAAATAAAAATAAAAAACATCTCATGACACTTTCATACTGTCAGGACATGTCCAAACACTTCCTGACTAAGGCGTGTAGATTTCTGAAGAACTTCAGTGCAACAGGGTGGAGATTCATAAGTGAATGAGACTTTACCACAAGTTAAGTGTAAACAGCTTTCAAAACATGGTGGGAGGAACATCCTCAAGGCCCTGAAGTCAATAACAGAGCTTTGTTCTAACACATACAGATATGGCTAAAGTTTCATTGTTGTTAAAAGAGGTGATGCAACACAGTGGTAAACATGACCCTGTCCCAACTTTGTTGAAATCTGTTGCTGGCATCAAATTCAAATTGAGCAGATATTTTTCACAAAACAATAAAGGTTCTCAGTTTCAGCATTTGATATGTTGTCTTTGTTCTATTTTCTTTTCCTTTTTGTTGACAACAAGCACATCCATGCAGTGCATCACTCCTGCAATTCCAGACATAAACAAACATAAACATGAACAACGTCAGGGGCATTGCAGACGAAAGGGTACTTTTCAGTTGTTTTTCTCAAATTGTCCATTAGATGGCGTCACTTTTCAATTATAGAGTCCATTTGCTCCAGTTCTTGTTGAAGATATGTCTTTTACTTTTTAATTGGTATGCCAGTTTTTCCATTGAATAAATATCCTGGATGATTTCAAACCAGTGCTCTTTCCCTGGAGGTTCAGTTTTGTACCAGTTTCTAGTTAGAGCTTTTTTTAGCCGCCAAGAGTAAACTTTTTTAACAGATACCTGTCTTTTTTTAACAGTTTCTCCAATGTTCCCCAAGTACATCACCACACAGCTATTTCGAATACTATGACCCATTATGTCATTAATAATTGTATTTACAGTTCTCCAGAAAGGTGCGAGCTTCGAGCAGCTGCAGAAGACATGAGTGTGGTTGCTCTCCTGATCACCACAGAGCCTCCAGCGTGGTCGTGTGTTGAAACCAAACCTACCTGCCTCTCTGTATGTTGTGCTATCAAGTTTTTTGTTATTCTGAAGAATTCTTGAATATTAGTTTATGGAGCATCATGAGTATCATAGTGCAGAAACATGACTGTTATTATAGTAACCATGGCAATGAAGGTATGATGCTGTTGGTACAGTCAATGTGTTTATTATTGTAACCATAACAACAGAGGTCCAGTATGCCTACCACCGTTGGGGCGCTATTTTAATTGATCAATATTTGTGATGAGTTCGGGCAATTAATTATAAATATACAGTTTTTCTCTAGAGAGTAAAGCAAACACAATTCCACACATAAAACAGTGAGTAATTAAACATCAGAGCTCTTTATTTCAATCTCAGAGCAAACCAAGTTTCATCATCGTGACTTCTGTCTGAAATGATCCTTGCTACTTTTTTCCAGTGCTCCAAATTCTCCTTCCATTCTGGTCAAGAACCAGCTGACCTTCATTAGTCAAGGTCAGGCGCATTCTGCTGGAGCATTGGTTTGAGTAGGTGCCAGAGGCCCACACAGCCTGATCTTCTTTGGTGTACATCACCAGGTTGTTATCCTGTTGCAGAAGGATTCGGAATGGGTTTTTGCCGTGTGTATCCGATGCCCAGATGGGAGACCAGGTGTAGATGACAAAGTTTCCGTCATGCTGTGAGGGGAAAAGAAATTATGAAGTTCAAATAGAAATATGTTTTTTCTTAAATATATTGATTTAAAAATAATACAAGTAAGAAATGTTATGCTGCAAAAATCACACATTAAATCACAATAAAACAAATCCTCTGACTCATTAGGAGGGACAGGTATTTAAAGTATACTGTATAGTTTGATAGACCTACATAAGAATATTTGCTTCCCACCTGGAAGACGGCTTTGTAGTTTCCGTCTTCACTGGTGAGGTACTCGCCCTGACGCAGCTCCTGGTCAGTGCTGATCGAGTTCCTGTTCATGATTCTGGTGCCAAAAGGGTTAAAACTGGTTTAGTGAGTCAAGCCTCCACCAGTTCCTGCTTTTGTCAGAGGACTCCTCTGGTGTGCACATCCACATGAACACTGTCCTCCTGTATACAATAGGTCGTCTGTGCAGCAGGTTATGACCTGGGCTGCATATTCAAAAGTAACACATTTAACTTATTAACTTGAATTGTTTATATTATTCTTTTTTTTTTTTTTTTAAATGTCTGACAATGTCCTCGTTAATATGTAATCACAAACTTTAGGTCCTTTATTACAATAAAGAATACTAAATTTCATTTTTAAAACATAGACCCTTTAAAACCAGTGATGTGTAATTGGATCCCTTCACAGTCACTTCCCTTCTCACTTTTACACTGACGAACACTGCGTTACCTTCTTCATACAGTATTACCCTAAATATCCTGATGCAATATGACATGTTTTAATAAATGCTGTAACACACAGAGAGACTGTGTTAACATGGGAATAAACTCTGACAAGGCAAGCTTCAGGATGTGTCAAATGACACATCTGAAACCTGACACCAATGTATGGAAATGTAATAGGTTACAGATTACTAATTACTCTGTTAAAAAATCAATAAATTATTGTTGTTGTTTTAATTATTTCATCACAGTAATGTAACTTATTACACCTGATTACTTTTCAGTACCATTTATTTGGTCTGTCAGTGTAGAAATTTCCCAACCTGATGATCAACCTCCAGGTTAATATTTCATGAAAACACACGAAGCAGAATGAAGCTGAAGACTGTTAGACCTCACACCTGCGCATGTTGTTCAGCTGTCGTCTGTAGAAGATTTTTAAGGCAAAGAATATATATTCAGATGGAGCCCCTTTGTAATCACCAACATTTTGATAAGTATTAGGCTGTAAAATATTACGATTACATTTATGTTGTCATTGAATTACGCAGCTCAATCCCGTTAACCAGTTACTGCATGAAACAACAGCTTCCTGCTCGAGTGGATTTACTCACCGTGATTTCAGGTAAAACTCCGCAACCGCAGGTTCACAGTTTCTCAGCGGTGCTTAAGTACCACAGGTGATGCTCAAGGGACCGCCCACCGTGACGTCACACACTGTGTGTGTGTCACTCACTGTTCAACAAACTGTTTTGTGTGGCAGACTCTGAACCTCTGTTTATTGCATGATTCTTGAAAAGTGTGACTCAGGCTGTACCTGGTGAAGTGTCTCCAGGTGGGTTTTGCTGGAGCAGTGGCCTGAGAATATAAAGAACAAGGAAGGAGGAAATAGAAAAAGCTTGTATTTTTTTGGAGACGGGGTTGTATGTTTAATGTTGAATTAAGTAAGTAATAATGAAAGTAAATAAGATACGTTTTTCCCATTTCCTTGTGCTTTGTTTGAGTCTGCAACACAAATGTGAGGAACAAGGAACAAGGAAATAGAAAAAGCTTGTATCTGACAGTTCTTTGGTTTTTTCATCAGTAAATTTAATTCAGCAGCAGCTGTGCAAATGTCCCTGCTCTGCCTCACCATGTGCAGATGTGATCTTCAGACAGTCGCTGCTGAGCCACAGTTTCCAAAGAAGGCAGAAGGAGAGTGTTGGTGCTGAGGAGGTCGTCAGTGATTTCCATAGGTTTTCATGCGTGATGCTGTGATTGAATCTACAAATACAGGTCACTGACATCTCTCGACAGCCGGTGTAGTGTTCTCTTAGAAGTTTAAAAGCAGCTCTTATATTCCCTGATCCACAAGTAATTTCAGGTAGATTTGTTACAAACAGGTGATGTAAACTTTCTCCTTTGTCGTGTAACCCTATTGGCTGCAGTGATATTTTTACTGAAGCGAAGGATCTGAAACCTTCTTCCATCACTGGACAGTAGAGATGAAGTCTGAACAACTGCAGCCTGTTGATCTGTTTCTCAGACCAAAGACCTGCTACAACTCCAGTCCCATTCCTGCTGTGTTGTATTGATGCAGTACATGAATGAATGAATGAATAAATGAATGAATCCATTCATTTATAGACAGATGTGCTGCATCTGTCTGGGAGAATATTTTAACCTCTGACTTAACTTTTGGTTCATTTTAGAAGATTCTCAATCCTGCAGACAAACAAAGTGAAGCTGTTATAATCAATGTTTTAATGACTCATTAATTATTACAGGCTCAGACTCGACCATAAGCAGAAACCCAAACGTAGGTGTGTTCATGCAGGAGACCCGGGTCCAGGTGAGGCTGACGTCACGGCGGGTCTCCTCCTCCACGGCTCTGCAGAGAGCGGGAAAACTGCGCGGCTGCTTCTCACCCGCGTGGAGTTTTAAAGTCGTTTTCGGCCGCGGCGGGTAAAGTGTCTGATGCAGCAGCAGAAGTTGTGTTTATTGCTTCCGGTGTCTCCGCCATGATCATGTGACAGGCTGTTCAGCACCTGACACACCCGGAAGTTTCTGTCATCGATGGAGACAGGTGCGTCTTTCTTCCCGCCGCTTTGAGTTACATTACTGTGATGAAATAATTAAAACAGTTACATAACTTATTCGTCTTTGACAGAGTAACTAGTAATCTGTCAGTAGTAATCTGTCACTAGTAATCTGTCAGTAGTAATCTGTAACTAGTAATCTGTCACTAGTAATCTGTCAGTAGTAATCTGTCAGTAGTAATCTGTAACTAGTAATCTGTCAGTAGTAATCTGTCAGTAGTAATCTGTCACTAGTAATCTGTCAGTAGTAATCTGTCAGTAGTAATCTGTCAGTAGTAATCTGTCACTAGTAATCTGTAACTAGTAATCTGTCAGTAGTAATCTGTCACTAGTAATCTGTCAGTAGTAATCTGTCAGTAGTAATCTGTCACTAGTAATCTGTAACTAGTAATCTGTCAGTAGTAATCTGTCACTAGTAATCTGTCAGTAGTAATCTGTCACTAGTAATCTGTCACTAGTAATCTGTCAGTAGTAATCTGTCACTAGTAATCTGTCAGTAGTAATCTGTCACTAGTAATCTGTCACTAGTAATCTGTCACTAGTAATCTGTCAGTAGTAATCTGTCACTAGTAATCTGTAACTAGTAATCTGTCACTAGTAATCTGTAACTAGTAATCTGTCAGTAGTAATCTGTCACTAGTAATCTGTCAGTAGTAATCTGTCAGTAGTAATCTGTCACTAGTAATCTGTAACTAGTAATCTGTCAGTAGTAATCTGTCACTAGTAATCTGTCAGTAGTAATCTGTCAGTAGTAATCTGTCAGTAGTAATCTGTCACTAGTAATCTGTAACTAGTAATCTGTCACTAGTAATCTGTCAGTAGTAATCTGTCACTAGTAATCTGTCAGTAGTAATCTGTAACTAGTAATCTGTCAGTAGTAATCTGTCACTAGTAATCTGTCAGTAGTAATCTGTCACTAGTAATCTGTCACTAGTAATCTGTCAGTAGTAATCTGTCAGTAGTAATTTGTAACTAGTAATCTGTCACTAGTAATCTGTAACTAGTAATCTGTCAGTAGTAATCTGTCAGTAGTAATCTGTAACTAGTAATCTGTCAGTAGTAATCTGTCACTAGTAATCTGTCAGTAGTAATCTGTAACTAGTAATCTGTCACTAGTAATCTGTAACTAGTAATCTGTCAGTAGTAATCTGTCACTAGTAATCTGTCACTAGTAATCTGTCAGTAGTAATCTGTAACTAGTAATCTGTCAGTAGTAATCTGTCACTAGTAATCTGTCACTAGTAATCTGTAACTAGTAATCTGTCAGTAGTAATCTGTCACTAGTAATCTGTAACTAGTAATCTGTCAGTAGTAATCTGTCACTAGTAATCTGTCACTAGTAATCTGTCAGTAGTAATCTGTCACTAGTAATCTGTAACTAGTAATCTGTAACTAGTAATCTGTTACCTCTTACAGTTCAACCTTCCGCCTTCCTTCTGTGAGTCACAGTAGTGAGTAAATGTCAGTGGGGCCTCAGTGGGGACCAGGTATTCACTGACCTCATCTTAAAATATATTTCACTGTAAATCTCTCAATATTATTAGGAGCAGAAACTGAAGGAACTTTGTTAATGAGCTGATCCAAATACACATCACTGATTATTACAGAAAATTTAATATTCCTTATCGATATCAAGGACCTAATATGTTTATAGTAACATTAACATGGACAATGTCAGACTAATTTGACCCTGGAAATTAACAATTTACAACTTTTGTTCAAAATTTACAATATACCGATTTTATTTTTTATATAGAAATGTGATATATGACAGAGTGGGATAAAGACCTTTTGTTATCCAATATACACATACTCTGGACATATGAAGATATATAAGTTTATAACATATACAAAACACTCATTGTAAAATCTGTATGTATATGTGTGTACATATATTGAAAATATCTATATGATTAATTTTTATATGGTATAACATATTGCAATTATAAAGCTATTTAATTCATATATGCAAGTTTATTAAAACAACATAGCCTACATATAAAAATTCTATTTACATATGTTTTTCTTATTAATTTCTCTAATTTTATACATGTCTGTCTTCCCATTTTGGGAAAGTGGTCTCAGACTTTTGGGCCATAGTGTATATAATATCAACATATTTTGGGATGTATATATATTTATGTAACATCTGACTGCAATATAAGCATACATACATAAACATATATATTTGTATGGCTGGACACATATGTAAATACATGAAATTGCTCCTAATTTCTAATTGTTTTTATATATTATTATTATTACATATGTGTTTTTGTTTTATGTGTACATATATGGAAATTCAATGGATGTTGTTTTTTTTTATAAAATAGCTGGTATTGATAGAACAGACATGTGAGTTGTTGTTTCTGTCTCTAACATTATGTTTTGATAAATGAAACCTTCATCCTGCCTCTCCCACAGTGTTTTTCTCCCTTTACTCCAGTTCCTGTGATGTCGTAGAAACAATGAAAATCTCCTCCTTGTTCATGCTGTAAACACTTACACACCTATATGTATACACAAGCATGTACAGACACACACATTCATGTACGCACATAGACAAGCACTGAGAGACATACACTACATATGGAACAGTACAATAAGCATGTGCCCCTTGAATTACAGCTGGGGATCCAGATTAACTTTCATATCCCTCTCTGGGTTAATAGCTCATCAGAGGAGTCCTCTGAAAAGAGCATCATCTGGTGGAGGCTTGACTCACTAAACCAGTTTTAACCCTTTTGTCACCAGAATCATGAACAGGAACTCGATCAGCACTGACCAGGAGCTGCGTCAGGGCGAGTACCTCACCAGTGAAGACGGAAACTACAAAGCCAGCAAATATTCTTATCTTGGTCTGTGCCAGTTAATTATTACATGATCCAGTTTCAAGTTCTTGATAGTATTAAAGAACTTCCTGTATAATGTAAATACACAAGAGATGAGATTTTGTGATGGTGTGACTAATGATATCCAAGTGACAGGGATAAATATTTTTTGTGTGATTTTTGCCTTTTTGTATTATTTTAAAATCCATAAATGAAAAGAAAAAAAAACTAGCAAGAGAATGTATTCTCCCCTCACAGCATGACGGAAACTTTGTCATCTACAACTGGTCTCCCATCTAGGCAACAAACACATACGGCAAAAACCCATTCCGAATCCTTCTGCAACCGGATAACAACCTGGCGATGTACACCAAAGAAGATCAGGCTGTGTGGGCCTCTGGCCCGTCCGGCAGAATCCGCCTGACCTTGACTAATGAAGGTCAACTGGTTCTTTTTTTTTTTTTTTAACTCTTTATTTATAGATCATTTTCATCTTTTAGTACAGGAAGGTAAAACAAAAAGACAAATACAAAACATTGAACAATTACCCATATTCAAGGTCCGCGGGTGATCAACAAATCCAAAAGACAAAGTATCATACCCAGTACCTGCATACAGTCTCACTCATTAGCCAAATAGGTTTGCCATTTCTGCCATCGTTTTTCCCCTAGATCTTTTTGGAGTCTGACTGAGTAAGTCATTTGCTCTAATACATGTAGTTGTTTTACAATATTTAATACAAGGTGTGTTCCAATTTGTCTCACCCAAACTGGAAAACACAAAAACCAGTCCTACTAGTTACTGTATATCGTCCACCTGCCCCTTACTCTGAGTTCTTATCTGAGTTCTCAGAGTTTTATCTGGGTTAGTTCTCAGCACAGATAAAGTTATCATGGTGGGTGATTTTAACATTCATGTAGATGTTGAATGTGACAGCCTGAGTATTGCATTTAATTCATTATTAGACTCAATTGGCTTGACATTGAATATCTAACAGTTTCTCCCAGAAACCCTCTCTTATCCGACCATTTTCTGTTACCATTTGAGTTTTCAGTCATGGACTACAGAGCATCTGGGAAAAAATCCATTACAGCAGGTGTCTCTCTGACAATACCATCAGCAAATTTAAAGAAAGGATCCCATCAGTACTTAGCCCACTGCCATGTATCAATGCAGTAGGGAACAGCTCTCTTAACTTCACATCCACACAGGTTGATGACCTTGTTGACAGGACTGTAGCCTCACTGCGTGCAACTCTAGACACTGTGGCCCCTCTGAGGAGGAAGGTAGTGAGTCAGAGAAGGCTAGCTCCATGGTACAACTCAGAAACACGAGCTTTAAAGCAAAATTCAAGGAAGCTAGAAAGAAGGTGGCGTTCTACTAACCTGGATGAATCTCTAAAGGCTTGGAAAGACAGCCTGTTGGCGTATAAAAAAAGCCTCCGTAAAGCCAGAACATCCTATTATCCATCATTGATAGAAGAAAACAAGAACAATCCCAGGTTTCTGTTCAGCACTGTAGCCAGGCTGACAGACAGCCACAGCTCTGTTGATCCATCTATACCTTTAGCCCTCAGCTGTAATGACTTTATGAGCTTCTTTACAAATAAAATTGTCTCTGTTAGAGAAAAAATTCACCATCTCCTCCCCACAGCTGGCTCAGATGTACTGTCCAGTTCAGCAGCCTCAGAGTCCACTGTAACTGGTTTATATTTGGACTGTTTCTCTCCTGTACATCTCTCTGAGCTCGCTTCAACAGTTTCTTCATCTAGACCATCGACTTGTCTTCTAGACCCCGTTCCAACAAGGTTGTTCAAAGAAGTTTTTCCTTTACTTGACACCTCTATATCAAGTCTGATGAACTTATCTTTATCAACTGGTTATGTACCGCAGGCTTTTAAAGTTGCAGTAATTAAACCTCTACTTAAAAAGCCTACTCTTGATCCAGATGTTTTAGCCAATTATAGACCTATATCCAACCTCCCCTTTATCTCCAAAATCCTTGAGAAGGTCGTTGTAAACCAGTTATGTGATTATCTGCACAGGAATGGTTTGTTTGAAGATTTTCAGTCAGGTTTTAGAGTCCATCATAGCACAGAAACAGCTCTGGTTAAGGTTACCAATGATCTCCTCATAGCTTCAGACAATGGACTTGTCTCTGTACTTGTCCTACGAGATCTTAGTGCTGCATTTGACACCATCGATCATAAGATTTTATTACAGAGACTAGAACATATGGTCGGCATCAAAGGAACCACACTAAGCTGGTTTAAGTCATATCTGTCAGATAGACTCCAGTTTGTTCATGTTAATAATGACTCCTCTATCATCACTAAGGTCAGTCATGGAGTTCCACAAGGTTCTGTGCTAGGACCAATACTCTTCAGTCTATATATGCTTCCTCTGGGAAACATTATTAGGAGGCACCAGATGAATTTCCATTGTTACGCAGATGACACCCAGCTGTACTTATCCATGAAGCCAGGTGAGACTAACCAGGTAGCCAAGCTTCAGGTGTGTCTTAAGGACATAAAAACCTGGATGAGCAGTAATTTCTTACTCTTAAATTCAGACAAACTGAAGTTATTGTAATTGGCCCAAAACACCTCAGAGATACACTATGTGATAATATACTGACTCTGGATGACATCACCTTGGCCTCCAGTGCTACAGTCAGAAACCTTGGTGTCATTTTTGACCAGGACTTGTCCTTTACTTCACATATAAAGCAAGTCTCTAGGACAGCCTTCTTCCACCTGCGCAATATTGCTAAAATCAGACCCATTCTATGTCTAAAGGATGCTGAAAAGCTAGTTCATGCATTTGTTACCTCAAGACTGGACTACTGTAACTCTTTATTGTCAGGATGTCCCAAAAATTCAGTAAAAAGCCTCCAACTGATCCAAAATGCTGCAGCACGAGTACTGACAGGAACTAGGAAACAAGATCACATCTCTCCTGTGTTAGCTTCTCTGCATTGGCTCCCTGTAAAATCCAGGACAGAATTTAAAATCCTCCTCCTCACCTACAAAGCCATTCGTGGTCAGGCACCATCGTACCTTGGAGAGCTTATAGTTCCCTGTTTTCCCAATAGGACACTTCGCTCTCTAAATGCAGGTCAACTTGTGGTTCCCAGAGTTTGTAAGAGTAGAATGGGGGGCAGAGCCTTCAGCTATCAGGCCCCTCTCCTGTGGAACCAGCTCCCAGTGTGGGTTCGGGAGGCAGACACCCTCTCTACCTTTAAGATCAGGCTTAAAACTGTCTTGTTTAGTAAAGCTTATAGTTAGGGCTGGCTCGGGTATGTCCTGACCCATCCCTTAGTTATGCTGCTATAGAGCTAGACTGCTGGGGGATTCCCATGATGCACTGGGCTCTCTCTCTCTCTCTGTCTCTCTCCCCCTCTCTCTCTCGATGACTTCATGCCATTAACTTTGTATTTTTTTCTCTCCTGTAGTTTGTGCGTCTCCTCTCTCTCCCTCTCTCTGTTCTCATTCTGCAGGTATCTCTGCCTCTGGAGCGGCAGGACCCAGATCCACCACTACTCATCATTACTATTAACCACTGTTACCTGTCATTATTATTGATAACACCATTACCTACACAGCTGTTCCTGGTCTCTCTCTCTCTTCTCTCCTCTCTCCTCCCCACCACCCCCCCCTTTTTATCTCCTCCTAAACCCAACTGGTCGAGGCAGACAGCCCCCCACCCTGAGCCCGGTTCTGTTGGAGGTTTCTTCCTGTTAAAGGGAGTTTTTCCTCCCCCCTGTTGCCAAGCGCTGCTCGTTGTGGGAACTGTTGGGTTTTTCTCTGTAACAAAGTAAGGTCTTGACCTGACCCTGTAAAGTGCTTTGAGATAATGTATATTCTGATTTGGCGCTATACAAATAGAATTGACTTGAACTGAATTGAATTGAATTAAAACTATACATTGCGTTGAGTTCTTCTGTAGGTGTGTAATTAAATATCATAACCTGTGTTTTATGTATATTTAGGGGATATCCTGAATATTCCCCATATGTTTTTAGAATTTTCATTAATAGAGGCAGGCCTGAATTAGGATTTTTTATTGTGATCAATACATTGTCTGCGTACAGAATTATTTTATATTCCTCTCCTCCCATGAATATACCTTCTAATTCTGTCCGCTGACGTATTGCTTGGGCTGAGGGTTCGATGAACAAATTAAATAAGTTGGGGCTGAGAGGGCAGCCCTGCCTGTAACCATGTTGTAAAGTTATAGAATCAGACAGACTGCCATTAACTTTAATTCTCGCAGTGGGGGAGGCATAAAGTGCCTGGATACAGTGTATAAAATCCTTACTAAAATTAAACCTCTTCATAACTAAATACAGAAATTCCCACTCAACAGAATCAAAAGCTTTTTCTGCGTCTAAACTGAGAATGATGGCACTAATTTGGTCTTTGTTAATCTGTTCGATGGTATGTAAGGCTCTTCTTATGTTGTCCTGTGTCTGCCTAATCTTTATGAATCCCGTTTGGTCCTCGTCTATTCACAAGGGCATTACAGGTTCCATTATTTTTGCTAAAATGGTGGCATACAGTTTATAGAATGTAATTAAAACTGGACTCCAAATAAGGGAGCAGGTGATCTTTCATTGACTTATACCATTCTGGAGGAAAGCCATCCGTGCCAGGTGATTTGTTAGTGTTCAAACTTGAGATAGCTTTACTTATTTCCTCCTTTGTTATTGGTGAGATGAGTTTATCATTAGCTTCTTTACCTAGAATGGGAAGGTCTAAGGAGCTCAAAAATTCAGCAGCTGCGTGGTTATCAACCTGTTTTGATTGAGAGTATAAAGATTTATAATATCTTTCAAATGCTTTTCGTATGCTGTCCAAACTGTTAGTAATTTTATTTGTGGTAGGGTCTCTAATCTTGTGGATGGTGTTTTCTGCCTGTTGTTTTTTGAGCTTCCAAGCCAACAATTTTGCAGCCCTAGGGCCAGCCTCGTAATATCTTTGTTTCATGAATCTTATATTTTTCTCCACCTCCTCACCTAGTATTTTATCTATTTCCTGTTTAGTATGTCTAATTTGTTGTATAATCGAGGGTTCTTTATTTGTTGTGTATTTGTTCCAGGTCTCTCAGTTTTTCCTGTAAACCAATTAATTTTTGGGTTTTCACCTTTTTAAGTGCAGCTGTCCTGGCTATAATCTTCCCCCTAAGAACCGCTTTAGCCGAGTCCCATAATATACTGGGGTTTACTTCACCATTATTATTGTCCTGCATGTATAATGCTAAGTCCTTCTCTATTGAATTTCTAAAGGTATGGTCATTTAGCAAACCGGTGTTAAGTCGCCATAAAGTTTTTCGCTGTCTACCATCTAAATGTAAAGTTAGAAAAATCCCTGAGTGGTCTGAAAGATCCCTCTGACCTATTCTGCAATATTTCAGCCTATGTAGATCTTTGTTATACATGAAAAAATAGTCAATCCTTGAGTGGGCTGTGTGTCTTGCAGAATAAAAAGTATAACCTGGTGTCGGGATCTCAAGCCATGGGTTCTGAGAAGAACAAAGGAGGGGCCTGCATGCCCTCCAGAAGCCTGAGTCTCGAGCCAGGCCTTGTGGTAAGAACAAAGGAGAGGACTACATTTCCCTCCAGGCTATGGAGCCAAAACCACCCCCACAATTCACACCTATGTGTAAATTGGAGTTTGAAAGAAAACTCCGCACCGGCATTGGCTGAGGCCAGGCATTCCCAGCAGGGGTCCCCGGTGACGTCACTCAGGTGATAACCCTCCTCCTGCGCTTATTCCTGGGCACCAGGTACAGTAGAGAGCTCCTCCAGCTCTCTCCTGCTGAAAGGGAGCAACCTGCCAACATCTGACCTTTTCCAGAACTTCTTCAGGCCCAGGTCACAGTCTCCAACCCGCGGGCCGAGCACAGATGCTGTTTCTCTTCTTTAGGATCCAACATGGATCTCTGTGCAATCAGCTGATTTCACGTCCTGTGAGGACGAGCCGACTTTGTTAAAGACAAAGTTCACCGTCTCTCATCTGTGATCTTCCCGCTGCCGCCGAGGAACTCATCACTGTCACCGCCAGGAGAGAGACACGACCCGCCGAGCTCCAGCCGAGGACCGAGCTGTGGAGACCCAGAGACTCTCTGTCCTGACTCCGGAGGACCGGAGCCGCTCACAGTAAGAGGCTGATGTCTGGGCAGAGACACAGTTAGTGTAGCTGTTGTATTGTTGTATCTGACTGATAAGTGCTGCAGATCCTGTTGTTTAGATCGTTCACTGTGATCCGCTCAATAAGCCAAATATCTAATTTGAGATATTAATTCGAATTTGACAGCATTTGAAATCAATATAGCTACTCCCCTTCTTTTTCCTTTCTTATATGATGAAAAGAAGGTGTTTCTAAACCCCATCTTTTTAAGTTTTTCATGTTCAGCTCCTGAAAGGTGCGTCTCCTGCCAAAATGCCACATTTATCTTTTCCCTTTTTATTTTAGCTATCATTTTGCTTCTTTTGACCGGGTTATTCAGCCCATTTACATTCAGAGACAGTATATTATAGTGTTGATAATGCGTCAGTCTTACATTTGTGACATTCTTGTATCGCCCCGGACAAGTGGTAATAAACAGTATAGAACAGTGAACTGAACTTCCAACAGAAAAGCTGTCATGTTGCTTTAGACAGTGAGGGGGCTGGCCACAAGGTGGGGCCCTCAGTAGTGGAAAAAAAAAGAAAAAGTTTGGTGGCTCTGTCTTTTGCCCATGGGCATCAGCCTATGTTTTAATTAGACATCATTATAATGAGATAATGGGGAAATTATGATTAGGCTAAATGTCTCACTCATCCCTTGCTGTGGCTCCTGGTTCCGTCCTGCGGTACTCCTTCAACCTCTCCCGGATCTGCTCCTGGAACCGGTGCTTTTCTCCACCGGGTCAGGCCTCCGTTGTCTTCCAGGGTAGAAGCCGAGCCAGCGTCTCCGAGATGTCTTTGCCCTTGGCCGGGGACCTCGCCCACCGTGTGTCCTGGTGTACATTACAGGGTCCGTTTCAAAAAAGCAGCATCCTTGTTAGTGGGTCTGGAAACGTACGCCATTATCTCGTAGTATTTTCTTGATGGGTTTATATTCCCTCCTTTAGTTCTGCACCTCGGTTGCATAATCATGGTCAAAATACACCTGTTTGTTTTGGACACGGAGCTCTTTTTTCCAGGCGGCGTGAAGGGTCTTTTCTTTCCTTAGACAGAGAGCTGGAGGACGCAGACCACCACAGAGCGTGGCGGGGCCCTCGGCGCCATGGCGCGGTGTGCGCGCTCCATCCCCAGTCCTCGGCCGGGTTCATTCCCCAGCTCCGTCTTGATGAAGTTTTCAATAAAGGTCACTGCCGACGTGCCCCCGGCGTCCTCGGAGATGCCACAGATCCAGATGTTGTTGCGCCTGGAGCGCCCCTCCAGATCGGTCCCTTTTCCCTGTAGCGGCCGCTGGTTAGTGAGCAGCGGGGTCACAGCATCTTTGACTCCGAGGTCCCATCTTTCCATGTCGAGCATGTTTTCCTCCTCCTTCAGTTTGACCTGTCACATCTGGTATTTTCCGGTTTACTTCTGATTCCAATCCACACGTTTCCATCTCTGCGGCCGCCATCTTGTTTTGGAGCTTCGCTAGCTTCAGCCTCCGTCTCGGATTCTCTTTCAAAGTTACTGCGTAGTTCATACCCTCCTTTCTTGACTTTGTCCCCATTCATCGTCGAAGCGAGATGTAATTTGTTCGTTTGTGTGTCGTATTAATGAAAACTGGATTTGAGGCTGATGCCCGGAGCTCAGTGACTAGCTGCCATGCTGTGGAAGTCTGAAGGTCAGCGGGTTCCTGAGCAGGACGGAGGAGAATCTGGAGCTGGAAAGAGGAGCAAGGATTTTATTCAGACAGAAGTCAGGATGGTGAAACTTGGTTTGCTCTGAGATTGAAATAAAGAGCTCTGATGTTTAAGAACTCACTGTTTTATGTGTCACTGTGTTAAACTTTACTCTGGAGAGCAAAACTTTATGATGTTAACTGCCTGAACTCATGTCCACTTGGACTCAAAGGTCAAAGGTCTAACAAGAAAAAATGATGAAGTGATGACATTTTATATCCAAATGGTCAAAGGTCAACTTCACTGTGACATCACTGTGTTCTCTAAAAACACTTAAGCCATTAACTGATGTGCTAGTTCTTTACTTTTTAATCTTTTCATGTTATATATTAATTCAACTACATAAATTCATCCTCAGATCCTCTACAAAATAAATCTCATATTACAGTTAAATTACTTATTATTTCATATTATATATTCTCTTTTGTCTAATTTCAAACACACGGTGGCTCCAGGGGAAACTGTGTGGTTTGTACATTTTATCTCATGGTTCGTTGGCTTGTGTCTGTCACTTTATTCCCCTTTCCTCTTTCTTCTTCCTGTGAAGGAGCTTCTGTTTTGATAAGAGCTGATTACTATGTACAATAATCAATTCCTTCGCTTTTCATTTTTGCTCTTGGGTTTTGAAAAAGTTCAGAGATGCGATTTCGACCTTTCAGGATAAATTATATAAATCCAAAAACACATCATATACTCAGTAATTCAACTGTTTTTTTCAAAGAACAGCCAGACACAGAGGATGAGAGGCAGTAGTCTTGTCCATTTACTGTCATTGCATACACTTTGATACAACAAGGAAATGAAAACAACACAAACCTGAGCATGAACAGAGGAAACAAAACTAAACAAAACAGCACAAATTCTCTTTCCCTCGCCCGCATTATACACACAAAAACGCCTCTGAGTCAAATAAGCAGCTGCACTTTTTTATTTTTATTTTTTTAAACATTAGGTACAATTATTAGCTTTATACATCCAGCTCCACTGTTGGTTGGCACATTGAGACACAAACAGCAAAAACATTTTTAAAAAAGATAAAATAATGATGAATCTAAACGAGGTCCTGCTTCGCTCAAAGCACAATCACAGGTGTTTACAGAGGAAACTAAAACTCAGAATCAGCTCCGAGCTCAGGTTCAGGCGACTGACTGGATTTCTCTCAGCAGAGGCAGAATCTTGAAGTCAGACAAGACAGTTTCTCTGTTTCAGGATAAATCTGGTCATAATCTATAATCTATCTAATGTGGATTAAAGGAGGACGCCGATAAATTTGTGTTTTCCTCCTGTGTACAGTTGTGGCACTTGTGAGAGATTGAAAATGATCAGAAGTCAAAATGGACGAAGCAGAGGCCAAGACATCCTGAGAGTTTGCTTTTAAAATGGGTCAAAAGTGCTGGATCCTGCACTTCCCATGATGCAACCAATCACGTCTTTGATTAGACGCTGCTTGTCTGGTAAATCAATCACCTTCCAAACTTCCAAACAGTTTGCAAAAATAATTTTAATCATTTACTGAAGTGAAAGGTGGACTGTGATATTATTATTTTACTGAATCATTATAATGAATCTTTTAATATATGATGATGTTTGATGATGTAGTTGGTCCAACTGATTTGAACTGTTTTTGTACTTTAACCTATAATCATATTTTATATACTGATTAACTACAGTGGGGTTCAAAAGTCTGATACTCTAGGAAAGTACTAGTATCCCAAAAAGTACAGTAGTTACTGTACAAGTACAATAAAGTACAAAATACAGTAAAGTACAGGTTTTCGGTTATAAAGCTCAAACCAAGACACTTGAATAAGGATGAAGCTCTGCCACATCCACAGATGACAGAGCTGCAACTAATTATTATTGTCATTATCAATTAATCTATGGCTTATTTTTATACATTACTTTAATAATTTCGTCAATGAAACATGGAAAAATTGTTGTTGTTTTGTTTTGTTTGACCAACAGGCCAAAAAAGTGAAAAACGGCTGAAACAATTCACCAGTTACTAAAATCGTGGGGGATTTTTTTTGGCAGAATCATTTCAGCTCTTCATGTTGTACAACTGTCTGATAAACTGACGTTAACGTGTGGAAATCAGTGAAAAGAGTCCCTGACAAAGTCACCACGTCCTCAGTAGGAACCAATGAGCTCGGAGCTGAGAGCTGAGACAGGAAGTGTTGAGAGACAAAGTAACAGAGTGTTGGTTCTGTTTCTTTGTCAATAAAAAATGGTGATAACATCAGTTTTATCCTTTTAGATGATCCAAGATGGAGAGAAGCAATGATGTCTTACTCTTCACTGAGCCTCATCTTTGATTTAAAGAATTTCACATTTATTATTTTCAGGGTGGCGCGCACATCATGATCCAGACTTGATCCACTTCCCTCCCACAGTTCATTCTGGCTTAGAAACACACATCGCATCATTTTCCTTTTTCACCATCAGACCTGCAGCTGGTGACAGTGTGTTTGGCCTCATGTGGCTCAGATACCAAACGCTCAGCTCCAGACTGACAGGAAGGAGAAAAAAAACAACAAAAAAAAAAAAAACAGAGCATACGAGCATGCAGACACACAAAGAGAAATACGCAATAAATCCTCATCGAAATAAAAACAAAAACAAAACAAAACAAAAAAAAAACACAAATCTACAAACCCTTTAAAAAAATTACAATAGAAATTAAAACTAGTAGAAATGTTGAGCGTTCTCAATGGTAGCTAATCATCAGTGTACATAACAGTACTATGGCATCGAGCAGGGGAGGAGTTGTAGTAACTACAGGTAGCACTTCACATGAGCCTTACTCCAGTGTAGGAACTCGTCCTTTAACCTCAGGGAAACTATGGGACTCTGCAGATTCTGTGTTGCTACTTTCACTGACATGTTAGATTCTGCTGTGAATTATTGGCTAAAACACGAGGATAAAAACCAGATGAAGTGTTACCCAGTCCCACCTCTTCCACTGCAGGACGGTCTTACCCAAAAACAACCTCTGGCTTCCCGCTCTCAGACGCACCACCTCCGCCGACTTCTGGAAACCCCTGAAGTCTGCAGGCTGACGTCTACACCGACCCAGAGATGATGTGGTGGCTGCTGCAGAGGTGAGAAACATCTGCCACAGACCAGACAGACCGGTGAGTCGCTGCCTGCTGCAGTGGCGTCAGTTTAAATACAGGATGTGCAGCACACCGCACGTCCTCATCGGGAGCCAGAGGTTGTTTGCTGGACAAGACCGAGTTTGTGGAATTTCTCCTCTTTTTCTTCCTCTTCTTCTTCCTCCCTGGTTGGGTTTGTGGCCGCTGGAGCGCGGCTGCAGTCGGAGCCTCCCTGCGAGGATCCCGGAGGCCATCACACGGCGGTGCAGCATCTGTTCTGGAAGAGCTGCTCGACAACCGAGGAGTCGGCCAGCGTGGAGATGTCGCCCAGGTCCCGTTCGTTACAGGCGATTTTGCGAAGCACCCGTCTCATGATCTTACCTGCAGAGAGACAGTGGAGGGCGGAGGAGGTGAGGAACGTGCTGGGGTGACAAAAAAAAGCTCACTTTAAGAGCTTCAAGGAGCCACTTACCTTCCTGTTTTCTCTGGGACTTTAATGCAACGTCATAAAGTTTTCAGATTTTTTTTCCTCAAGGGCAGCGATACTTTGTTTTCTCTGGAAAACTAAAGTTGGAATAACCACTACAGACTAAGACCAGGATCAACAGATAATATAAAAAGTACAAATGTTCAAATTATTAACTTGAACTTGCAATAACTGACTTTTTGGCCACTTGGGTGCAGCAGAAACAAGATGTGAACACGACAGTAAACGTCTCATCACATCTTACACTGAGTGCAAAGCAGAACACAAGTGACTTTCTAGTTTCAGACCAACACAGTTTTCATTTTCCCGCCCCGCACCCACGTTGTTTAATGAACCGAAGTTTATTCACACTTCTCTTATTTTCCTGCCGATAAAAAAGCAGAAGTGATGCGGACACGCTTTAAATTAGAGCCTTGCATGTTGAACTTATCAGCTGTTTATTCACAGAGGTATCCAGCTGTTACACAGCAACATGATGTGCCATGTGTGGTGGTGTTGGTGTCCAGTTTTCCCGCTCTTTTAGCTCAATGTTTGGTCCCCACCAGCTCCTGAAGGAAACACCTGTCTCTTCAGCTGCTGAAAGCTTTGCTGTGTTCAGCAGCTGCTGAGTCTGTCTGCTGTTTGCTGCTGAGCAGGTCGTGAACAGCGACTTTAAAAACATCCCACTTCAAAACCAAAACTCTGCTGAGTGGAAGAAGCATTTTGTTGTAATTAGGATGAACTGACCCTTCAAACAAGAATGGAACTAGGATTAATTGTGACTTTAAATACTCGACGACGCTGCTGTGTCTCAGGCAGGTTTGGCTCTTTTTCTTATTGTGTGACGAGCTGCAGCTTTCGGCTGCCTGAACTGAATCAACAAATATTTACTGCAGATTTACCAGATCTGGTTTTGGGGAGTCCCGGAGCGTTCTGGATGTAGTCCGGTGTAGCGATGGCCCCGATCTTCTCCCTTACTGCAAACACCAAACAACAAACCACATCAGACTCTGACGACCCCACAGTGAAACTAGCTTTCATGACACACATAATGAATCTGAGACACAGCTACAAACACGTCAGCAGAAACTGTGTGAAGCACATTTCTCTGCGTATTTTAATACTTATGTAACCCAGAGTGGTGCTGGGGTCTGAGTGGAGACTTGATCTAAACGCCGTTTCTGAAAACTCCTCTCCAACAAGATTTCAGGTCTCAGGTGACGTTTACCCACCTTGTTTTTTGAGCTCGGCCTCCAGCGTGCGGTTGTACGTCACGCCATCGGTGAGAGTTACGAAGCAGTAGAGGCTCTCTCCTTTGACAGGATGTGGTCTGCCAACCACAGCAGCCTCCGCAACAGCCTCGTGCTCCACCAGAGCCGACTCCACCTCCGCTGTACTCAACAAGTGACCTGGAGGGACGAGAGAGAGAGAGAAAGAGTTTAACAGATGCCCGAGTGTCCTAGTGGAGGAAGTTTCCTCTCATTATACAGATTCATTTAATTCTGCTCGACCGCAGACAGTCATCGTGGTCCCGTCACAGCTGACCCGTCAGACGTCTAACCTGAGACATTCAGCATGTCGTCTATCCTCCCTGTGACCCAGTAGTAGCCGTCCTTGTCTCTGCGGCAACCTGGAGGATAAAACAAGATAAAAACAACAGGATGTGAATAAACCTCTAACGTCATCAGCGTGGAGTATCTGCTGTTCTCTGTTCCTCTCTCACCGTCTCCTGTCACGTAGTATCCAGGGAACTTCTTGAAGTAGGTGGTTTCGAACCTCTGGTGGTTTCCGTACACGGTTCTCATCACACCGGGCCACGGCTGTTTGAACACCTGTTTGAAGGCAGAGACCCAGGACCAGGTCAGAGACTGAGACATGACTCTGAAGATACACGTTCGAGTTACAACTCAACAGTAACGATAATCCTGACCAGGTATCCTTCGCTTGGCCCCTCCAGCTCCTCCCCGGACTCGTTCAGGACGGCCGGCACCACCCCGAAGAACGGGAACGTCTGCAGGACAGAAGAGGAAGAGCATGGTGTCATGGAGGTGAACTTCCTGCACTTTTGTAGCTCATCATTTACATCTATGGTACTTTGTGTATTTAAAGCGTTCTTGTGTTGTGTTGAATGTTTTTGTGTCTGTCCTGTTGCACCGTGACCTCTTTGTTGTAATGGTAATAAAGTAATAATAATGATAATAATAATAATAATAATAATAATAATAATAATAATAATAATTATTATTATTATTATTATTATCATTATATCATCCATTATGAGTTCAGCTTTTATCAAACTGTATTTTATTATTGTCGTCATCTACTTCACTCTTTTAAAATCTACATCACTTTATTTCATTGTCAGAATTTTTATTTGTCATGTTTTTTTCTTCAGCTCCTCAGTCGTCTGAGATGAACTTTGACCTGTACTAACCTGTTTGAAAGGTGCTGTACAGATAAGGTTTCACTGATGAAAAGAAATAATAAGTCAGGCTTAAACTGAGTGAATTTAAACCCTGCTATTATTTTTTTAAGTTGTGTTTATCACTTGTTGTGTCTTTATCTTCATTTTTACATCACTATTGGCTCCAAGTTTGCGTAAATGTTCACACTTTCTTTAATGCAATATTTTTAAGTTTGTACCTTGTTGAGATTAAATGTCTGTCAAACACTTTGAAAAGCTCTAAATAAAGTTTTGTTATTTACTCACAGCAGATCCAGGTTTCATGGGCGTGGCTGCAGGAAGAGGCGTCAACACGTGTCCACCCTGAAAGACACATGGTGTGAGTACACTGTCTGTCCAGCAGGGGGAGGCCCAGCTCAGTCTGAACACTGCCTCTGAGGGACGTAGTTAAAACAGCCACTGGAGGATAAACATTCCTCATTTTCATACCAAAACAAGTTGAAAAGATAAATGTTTTCTTCCTGTTTGAATAAATCTAGATTAAAGGGAGTTTATTCCTCAGTGTTACAACCACAGAAAGCTTCTCCGACTCGAACTCACCGTCTCCGTCTGCCAGAAGGTGTCGACTATGGGACACCTCCTCTCTCCCACCTCGGTGTAGTACCACTGCCAGGCCTCAGGGTTGATGGGCTCCCCCACCGTCCCCAAAACCTTCAGAGACTCTCGCTTGTACCTGAAGACAGAGACAGATGTGTTTTCACATTTGTTTGAGCTGTAAAAAGTTTTTTACTGTTGGAGGAGTGAATAAAAGAAATCAAGGTAAAAGTCTCAGTTGTGAGTGTCCGATGTGGTTTTATATAATTTCTCATCTTTAACTGACACTGAAAACATAGAACAACAACAACAATAATAATAATAATAATAATAAATTTTATTTATAACGCACCTTACATTGGAAGCAAATCTAAGTGCAACAGATAAATATCATTAAAAAGGCAAAAAAAACAACAAATTATTACAAACATATTCTCTGCAAAACGTAACGTAAGGGTTTTTATCTTGAACACAAATCTATAATCTGTTTACGTGGAAACACAAACACACGAGGTCGTGTACAAGAGACGGACTCACTTCTTCACCGGCTCGCTGCCGTACTTCATCAGCAGTCTGATGGCGGTCGGAGCCGTGTAGAACTTGGTCACATGATATTTGTCCACAATCTCCCACATGCGGCTCACGTCTGGGTAGGTAGGCAAGCCCTCAAACTGACACACACACACACACACACACACACACACACACACACACAAACAGAGTACAGTTAAAACAGGATCAACAGATAGCAATATTTTCCCCATGAGACAGAGATCAACACAACACCCACCAACTTCAATTTACAAGATAAACAAAGATAAAGGTAAAACACACTGGAGAAATTGTCACTTTGCCATGTTGTAAAAAACAGGAAGTTCACGAATCCAAAAGCCGGCACTCACCAGAACGCTGGTGGCCCCGTTAGCCAGAGGGCCGTAGGTGATGTAGGAGTGTCCGGTGATCCAGCCGATGTCTGCTGTGCACCAGTAGATGTCGTTGGGCTGGTGGTCAAACACCAGCTTGAAGGTGGTGGCGGTGTAGAGCATGTAGCCGCTGACGGTGTGAAGGACTCCCTGCAGTGGAGAGGAGAGAGGAGAGGAGAGGAGAGGAGAGAGACTGACTTTACTTCAAATAAGTGAGCTAACGCTTCCATTTAAAGCTAGTCTAAAGGTGGATGTCCATGTGTTTGTGATTATAAAGCAGGTCTAGGTTCTATATTAATACTGTGAAAGTATCAAAGCCTCAGTCCACAGAGAAATGCACACAGCCTGTATTCAGACACTGAGCCTTAAAACCAGCCGCCAGGACTTCTGCAACTCTAAGTGTTTACCTGAAATTTGATATATTTTTATTTGATCACTCAGAAAACAGTCAGCCAATCAGAAGAGAGGCTCAGATCCTCTCTTCTGATTGGCTCATGAAATGTTGTTACTGGAGCTCCAGAGAGAAGCCTGAGAGAGGAGATGTAAAACTACACTGAGATGGTTTTTGGTTCTTAAAACTACAAATATATCTTCTGATGGAGATCAACACTTCAGATAAACCAAACGTGTGTGTGTGTGTGTGTGTGTGTGTGTGTTCTACCTTCGGTTTGCCGGTTGAGCCGCTCGTGTAGAGGATGAAGAGCGGATCCTCAGAGTCGCACCACTCTGGTTCACACTCGTCTGAAGCTTCTCGCAGCAGACTGTGCCAACACAAATCCACCTCAGGGTTCCACGGGACCTGGTGTGAAATTTAAAACACACACACACAAAAGAGACACAAACATGGACATGAACAGACAGACAGATGTACACAGACACAAACAGAGAGGACGAGTGAACATGCAAAGCCATCAATAAAATCCCTGAGAAAGAATCAATGCTCACTAACGAATGTCTCTACAATCTAAAACACAAAAGGTGAAAGAAAGTTAGTTTAACGAACAACATGCTCGTTAACGAATCAGGAGAGAGAGCGGACGGAGCGGAGAGAAGCAGGTGAAGCTGCTGTAGAGTCACAGTGAATAAAGCAACAAAGAGCTGGAGGAAAAGTTACAACCCTGAGTTCTGTTGTAACTTATTCTGTGTGTGTTCATCAGAGCTGGGTCACTAACCATCTGATCTACAGTCAGACGGAAACAGCACAAAATAGAGAGAGAGAGAGAGAGAGAGAGAGAGAGAGAGAGAGAGAGAGAGAGAGAGAGAGAGAGAGAGAGAGATTTATCTTTGTAGAATAAAACTGGTTAGAAGAAGACAAAGGGAAAAACGAGAGAGAGATTTACAGATGAAGATAAAGTGGCTGCAGAAACGATTCACTGCTTCCTCACTTAACTGTGTTGTAGACTGATAACTTTGACATGTTTGCCCATCAATCAATATTCAATAATCAATGATGACAATGTGACATCATGAGTTACAGCCTCAGGGTTGTGTCCCTCCACCACTCAGACTAGTGTCAGGTTACGTCCCTGTTCATCCAGATTCATATAAATATATATAAACAGCTTAAAAGTGTTTAGTGTGGTCACATTGACCTTTGACCTTTCACCACCACCCTCCAGTGGACATTTGTGCCACATGTGAAGAGATTCTCTTTGAGAGTAAGATACTGAAGATATTCACAAAACCAAAAAAACGTGTTTTGTGAGGTCACCGTGAGGGAGGGGCTTCTCAGGAGCAGGGACAGGACGACTGGTGAACACAGCCAATACGGAAACTTCCCAACCAATCAGACGCAGCCTGACTGACCAAATCCAGGTGTGAAAGTTTAAAGAGATTTTACCAAAAAAAACCCTCAAAGCTGTAACTAAGCTTCTCTAAAGTACCGAGTTAAAGTACGCTTTTACAAATGAGAGATTTCAGGTTTTTATTTTAAATAAATTGGCAAAAATGTTTTCACTTTAAAATTACGAGTTATTGAGGTTAGACTGATGGAAAAAATGACAATGTTATCCATTTAAAATTAGCACAAAGAGAAGCTTCTGGATGCAGACAAACAGGGAAAACCACAGACATAAAGATTTAGTCATAAAATAAATCATGACTCTGCAAAATCTTTCCAATCACAGTGTTTTTGGCTCATGAAGGCAAACTGGACCAATCAATCAACCAGTGAGAGAAGCAGTGAACAGACCCAGGTCTGATGTCCACTCAGCAGCTTTCACACAGAGAAGCGTCTGCTTCAGGGCTGCTCTCGTGGTTAAATTCAGACAGATCTGACCGGTGACCTTAAAGATGACGTCATACTGACAGAGACTCGTGTTTTCAGTCCCGACCAACGGCTTTCCTGCATGTTCGGATTCTTTTTTTTTTTAAATAACTGAGCATTTAAGCTGCTGTGATTTTCGTTCAGTTTCAGGTAATTTAAATCTTTAAATCAGCTGAAACCAGATCAGATGAGACCAGAGGAGAAAACACGGGGCTCGACCTCTGCTCCCTGAGACAAAGTCTTCATTCATGTACAACCAGGGTCATCAGAGAGAATCAGGGTCTGTCTACGGTTTTTAAACTAAGTATGACAGAAAGACAGAACAAATACAAACAGAGGAAACTTAAAAATGTAATATCATATTATATATTTTGCTCCTCCTCTCTCGTGGAGGGGAGGTTAACGTATTTATCACAACATGTTCAGTCAGCTAATAGTTTGAGGACGGCGATGGAGAGGACATTTTCACAGTGAAACGTTGTGTTATCCTGTAGAATGTTTAAGGGAAGATGACACTTCGTTGTGTTTAGCAGCCAAACGTAGTGTTAGACCCACATGTCTCAGTCAAGACCAGAAATAAAACTGTATTAAATACAAACAGTCCACAGTGAGAGTGACGGGTTTACACGAGACCAGACTGATGAAGGTGATGAGTTGGGCTTCACACAAATTAAAAAAAATAATCACTTACACTGACATAAAAATTAAAATAATAATAAAACTTTTAACAACGGATATAATTAACACAGAAAACACCAACTGCAGTTCTTCCTGCAGAGAAGTGGGGTCTTCAGAAAACTGTTTATCTAAACCACGTCAGCAGAGCCCTGATTCTCTCTGAGCTGTGGTGCATCAGTGAGGGTGAGAAGTGTTAACAGCTGTTATATTAGTGAGAAACACACAACACACTTCAGAGGCAGTAGGTGGTTTCGAGCTGTGTACAAAATCTACAGAGGCTCAACTCTGCCGAGAGCGTGCACAGTGTTCAACCACGACAGGGACGGTGTTCAAAGCAGATATCAAGAGAGAAAACTGTGTTAATGCAACTCCACGCTTACACAGAATTTACATTTTATTCCCATGAGTTCAGACACTCCAGCAAACCTCTGAGAACCCGAGCAACGCTTCAATTTAGGCCTGAATTTTGATTCTGCTGCAGATTGTTGCACAAATTTCACAAATCAGTCAATTTGAAACGTCATTTTTAGTCATTAAGGATGATTTAAAATGTTTTTAATTTAATTGAGTCTGTTTTGTTTTGCAGCAGCAGATTTTAATGTCAGCAGATAGTGAAATGGAAAATATGTTCACTAAATTTACATTCATATGTTGCTAAATCAGAAAAAAAATCAGTTTTCATGTTCACAAGTGTCGCCTGAACCGTTAGTAATCAATCACAGGAACGACAAACTACTGTCGCTGAGTAAAAACAATAAATCAGCAATAAAAGCTTTCAAGGCGTTAAGCAAAGTAAAATGAATTAATGCCGTTAACTTCAGTTTGGATTAAAGTTCATTCTTTTTACCGTGTTCACAGCAGTAAAATGTAAATTCTGCTCGTGGGTGAAATTCCCCTCAAAAAAGGCAAAACAGAGACATTATGGGGGATTTAGTGGAGGGAGGAGGGAATGAAAATACCTGTGGAACAGGACGTGTTTTCTTTACTCTCCCTGTCTGTTTCTCCTGCTGGACAGGAGGGAAGAGAGGAGCAGGAGGAGGAGGAGGAAGGAGAAGTTAAGGAGGGAGAGGGGTTATTTTAACTGAAGAACACAAAGTTAAAAAAAAAACAAAAACAAACAGGGCCCACAATGTCAAATCAAGCTGAGAGAGAAGTTTAAGGAGCTTTTCAGGATTGATTATGTTAAAAAAAAAAAAAAAAGGTTGATTGATTTTTGAACGAGGCCAGTTTCACAGAAAAAGATCCACAGTGCTTCTGAATTTCAAAACAAATCATACAAACAGTTCCAGAAGAGTAGGGAAGAATCAGCCTGAAAACGACCTACATTTTATTCTACATTTTGTTAATAAATCCCATGAACAGACCCAAACCAACAGCATGTTACAGCGACTCCTCCCCTCTGTCTGTGTCTCTGAGCCCATTGGTTCCAACAAAGATCTAAATCTCAGGCTACATCCACACTGAGATGTTTTCATTTGAAAAACTTTAGTTTTTAGTTTAATATTAGAAACCATCTCCGTCCACACTAACACACACATACATGACGGTCCACAAACACTGGGCGTGCACATGATGAGGTAAACAGGAAGCAATTTGTCTACTGTGGTTGATTAGTTGCACAAAATACTACAAACGAGGAACCACAAAGCTGCTAGCTGCTAGACAACAAGGTCACTAACAGTTGTAGTTCATTGTCCATGTTGCTTTCACCACAGGTGGTCGAGGCTGATAAGAGCCAATCAGGAGTGAGCGTGGGTGTCTACGTCATTGTTTTTAATGGTCTCAGTTTCTGTTCGTCCAGACACAACCCTGGAGTTTTAGACTAAAACAAGTCTCAGTTTCAGGCGCTGGAGTCGTGTGGACAACAGGACTAATCACATTAAAAAGAGATGAGATTTAAAACTAGAACACAGAAGTGTGGACAGCCTTTAAAAACACCTCACAAATATATAGTTTTGTTTTTTTTAAAAAAGCAAAAAGCTCAGAAAAGCACAAACAGGATGAAACAGTGCAGTAGTTGGGGACTATTTTCAGCAGCGGATGAAAACAACACAGCACACACACAGACATTACTGTTGATGGACACATTCACTGCTGGTTTTGGTGCTTTCATGGGATTTGTTGACTTTGTTGTCTTTAGTTTTAAACTGTCGTTCACACGTTGGTAAAACTGACCCCATCGTGTTTCACCTGACAAGCAAAGCAATGATGTTTTCTTCAGGAGAACGTGAACTTAAATGAACTGAACTTAAACAGGATAAACTATGACGGACGACAGATGAAACCACAGTTTTAACCTGGTCCAGCTGGGGTTTGTAGTTTGGGGTTTACCTGCAGATCAGGACAGGGTCGTTTGGCTGGAGGAGACTGAGAGCCCAGAGAAGTCTCCTCTGCATCTTTGGACAAGGACAAATGCTTCAGCATTATACACTTCTGGACTGGGAAACCCCTGCACAGACAGAGACGTGATCACAAGCTCAGACCCAGGAAGCTTCATATCATAGTTTCCCCCTCAGATACTCTCCAGTGATTCTTCAGTTTCATAAAACTTCACTGAAGTGTGGAGCTGCACTGGAAAATGTTTGAGACATAACTTATGTAAGTTGGTCTGACTCTCACTGTCACTGGACCATCCATCAGTCCTGACCCACGCCAGGTTTACCTGTCTTACCTGTTCACCTGTCAGTCGTGTACAGATGCAGGTGTGGAGATTTCACAGAGGCTGCACTGTTCACTTCTCATCAACATCAAGGAAGTCATGGTTGTGTATGTGTGTGTGTGTGTGTGTTGGGCCACAGATCATTGGCAAAATAGTACAACTTTGGTTAAATTTTGTAATTATAAAAAGATATATAAATAATGTTTTTTAAATGTTTTAAAAGTAAATGATCATTAAAAACATTAAAACACTTTTGATATTTTTTTTCTCATATTAAGGCCCAACACTGTGATTAGTCAACGACAGGAAATTTTATGATGTCGTCTGCCGTGAGTTGAAAAAGGTCGTAAACCACAGGAAAAGGGAAATAAGATTTGATTTATTTCTATTATCTGGTTTTGAACATGTGTTTCTCTGATTATATCATATTTAACATTTTGTTATATGTTTGGTGTCGATACATATTTGTGCTGTGACCTTAGTTTTAGTGTTTGTAAAAAATAATGTTTCTGTAGTGTTTCACTTGTCTTATACTCAGATTTATATGTCACTGATGGTAGAACAAGTGTGTGTGTGGACAGCTTACTTGTCTCTGCATTTCTGCAGTGCTTCGTCAGCTAAGAGCTTCAGGTTGATCAGCTTATCTCCTCGATAGAAACCATGAGAGAGGGAGAGAGAGGAGAGAGAGAGAGAGAGAGAGAGAGAGAGAGAGAGAGAGAGAGAGAGAGAGAGAGAGAGAGAGAGAGAGAGAGAGAGAGAGAGAGAGAGAGAGAGAGAGAGAGAGAGAGAGAGAGAGAGAGAGAGAGAGAGAGAGAGAGAGAGAGAGGGGTCGCTTCTTTATAGCTGATATTTAAGAAAATAAAAAAGGCAATAATCAGTCTCCAAAGGAGAGGTCAATCTCAACTTCTCACAAACTGGGAGGACGTTTGTGCAGAAGCATCTTGGCTCTTTGCTGAAATGAGAATAAGGACTTTTAGTTTATCAGAGACATCAGAGACAGCTTAATAAACTTTAACTCATGTTTTTAAATCCTCCTCCAGTCTGAAATGTGTTCTGCTTATTGTTCCCTGACTTGGATGTTTGACCTTCACTGTGCAGGATGATATACAAGCAGAATTTGACACCTGAAGCTAGTTTTCACATTGACTCCATGTCCCCATAGACTCCCATGTTCAAATGTCCAGCTTTACAGCAGAAAGAAACATGTTTACAGCCTGGTACAGAAACTGTTCTGGTCTCTAGAGATTATTTCCTCCTTCATGACACCTGTACGGCTGAATTTATACAACTCACCTGTTTACATTTTATTAAGGCTTAAAGCTCTGCATAATTGAGGGCGTGGCCTCTTTGAGTGACAGGTGGGCGAGCATATATCTACCACAAACCATTCACCAAAGTCTCAGCTCCACACACACCACAACTCTGACCATTTCTGGATTAGCAGGGAGGTGGGCGGAGTCAGACACTGCCAAGATAACAACAGAGCAGCAGCTCACTCTGAGCTTCAAAACTGCTCTTCAGAAACCTGTGGGTGCTGTCACAGAGGCTACGACCATCTTTATTTATAGTCTGTGGTTTCATCACTAACAGCAACTCCTTTCACTTTGTTATTTGATGCAGCGTTAGTGTGTAATAATAATAAATTGTAGCTGCTTTAAAGAGATGATGGAAACTTACATCTTCAGTTCACTTCAAGTTGGGTGAGAGTGTCAGTTAAATTTCAAACACAGGTATTATTCATGGCTAACAAGTCTGTGGATGTGAAGCTCCACAGTTCACCAAACTTTATCTACTGTAGTGAAACTGAATAAGAACCAGTTTCAGTGTTGATGCTCTAATTATTTTCTTTACAAGGTAAAAAACTCAACAGTTCACTGTCGGTTTGGATAAAAACACCCCGAGCTACAGACTCTATGATCCGCTTACAGGACTTCTATGAATGAGAAAAATGTGTGTGTGTGTGTGTGTGTGTGCTCCAACCAGAGGCCACTAACACAGTGGATTAACAGGTTTATATCCCCAGACTTTAATCCAGATAATAAGACTTTGATTACTGGTCACAGCTCAGCGCCTCCTCTCAGCCTGCAGCTCCTTCACTTACTCGTTTCAACCCTTCAGCTCGACTCACTGAGACGTCGTGACCGTGCTCACTACAGCCACTGATCTGTGGCCGGTGGTATTTTAACCTGCTGTGTGACAGTGTGGGTTCATAGGTTGTGCTGGTTTAAGAAATAAATTTTTTTTAAAAAGTAGTAAAATAAAGTTTTGTGATTAATAAGCTACAGAACTGATCAATAACTTGTGAAGCTGCTTCTGTTGCAGGAGAACGTTTACAGAAGGCTGGTAAATCTTCATAACCTACATGATACGGAGGAATAAACTGCCTGTGTATTTATTTAAAGTTAAATCAGTTTCATTATTTATTTTTTTTTAAAGATATTTTTTGGGCATTTTTTGCCTTTATTGACAGGACAGTGGAGAGTGACAGGAAAGGGGCAGAGAGAGGGGGGGAATGACACGTAGGAAAGAGTCGGGCCGGTCGGGAGTCGGGCCGGTCGGGAGTCAAACCGGCGCTTGCCTGCCGAGAGCATCCGCTCATGTGGTACGCGCCCTAACCACTCCGCCATCTGACCGCACAAATCAGTTTCAGTATAAATGAAATAAATAAACTGTGCTCAGCCTCCATCCTTAAGACTTTTGGCCCCAGGACGAAACAAGTCAAAGATCCACTCACTGCTGCTCATTAAACTAATTGCCTTGACTGTAATAAGCTGAGGAGACAAAATAACGTTCAGAGAGACTTTACACCATTACAATAATCACTAATAAAAAAAAAAAAAAATTAAAAAAAACACATGCTGATGTCACCAAGTGCGTGTGTGGATTTATTTTCTGACCTGCTGTGACGAGCAGTGAACACTGGGAGTCCATGATCCTCTCACACAGAGACTCAGCAGAGAAACCTGCAAACTGGAAACAGCAGCACATACAGTGTTAACACCTGAGACCAGGACAGACACACACACACACACACACACTCCTAACTCACCACTATGGAGTGAACAGCTCCAATGCGGACGCTGGCCAACATGGCTACCACCAGTTCGACCACCATGGGCATGTAAATGGACACGCGGTCTCCCTTCTTCACGCCTACAGGCCCGGTCAGAGGGGGGAGGGGTGGAGCCAAAAACAGTGGTGGACAGACAGTAAGTAATAAACCAATAATGTGGATTTAATCAGGTGTGTGTCAGGTGGTCGTCACCCACCCTGAGACTTCAGGACGTTGGCAAACTGACAGACCCTCTGCAGCAGCTCCCTGTAGGTCACGGTCAGCTCATCACCGGGCTCATTACCTTCCCTGAAATTACACCAAGACATGAAAAATGAACAAACCAGCTGTAAACACTGATTCACACACTGGGCTTAACCCTTGATTAACAACAAGATCAAACAGGAAACAAGCGCCACTGAAGCATCAGCTGAGCCTTTAACACGTGTCCTACTGAGTCACCTGATCCTGAGACTGGAGCTGAACCGTAACATCCTCTGTATTTGGCCTGTTCACAGCTGATATTCATTCATATCTAATGAATATCCAACAGATTCAAAAAGCATCGAGCTACACTACATTACCTGGAACGCTGGAAGTGACGCTGGAAGAAACTTTAAACCAAATGGAGAAAAGGCTGATTTTCCAGTTTCTTGATTTTCAACAAAGCGTCTTTAACAAGTTACTGGGACGTGAATAAAGAGGAACGACGCTACCATCGTGGGAATCAACGGAGCAGAACTTCAGATCCATGAGGCCACGCAGCACCAACCTCTGTGTATCTGACAGATTCATCGTGTCGACCATGATTTTCATTATTTTATGCATCTAATTAAATTACTACTAATCCTGCACAGACAAAACGCACACACACTGCAAATCAACAGAGGTTAAAAAGGAGCCCAGGACGACGAAGCAGGTTCAGTCTCTTACGTTACAACACAACATTCCTAAAAATCTGCTGCAGCCTCCTCTGATGAGCACAACTTCAGCTCAGTTGTGAAACTCGACTCGTCTCAACTTTCCCCTTTTTCACAATAGACCAAGCGTTTAAGGAACTGTGCTTGCAAAAGCATCATTCAAGGTCACACATGCACACACACACACACACACACACACACACACACACACACACACACAGGCTTAATCTGTAGGAGTAAGAGCTTTACATTAATAACACTGTCTTGAGAACAGTGGATGAGCTGTGACAGCTCTGCCTCTCCACATTATTAAATTCAGCCGTGGTCTTTAGCGAGTGTCGTCCTGCTCGTCTCTCATCATCACACTGAAAACACAACTGACAGGAGGAGAGAGGCAGGAGGGAGGCTCCGAAGCTGAGTCACAGTTCTGTTCTGCAAACCATCAGAACATAAACTGACTGTCAGTCTCACTATTGATGAATCTGTCAAACTGTTTTTACTTCGGTGGATTTTTGAGGCAGATACCAGCAACAAGTTGGAGATAGGTCAGTAAAAAGGGAAAAATCCCCAAATGGGAAGAAAGTTGGCCCTGCAGCTGGTAACTGCAATGCAAAAATGGCATTACAGGAACACACGCACACGCACGCACACGCACGCACGCACGCACGCACACGCGCACACACACACACACACACACACACACACACACACACACACACACACACACGGCTTCAAGCCCAAAACAAAAAACTACAACAGAAATGAAGATTGCAAAATATCTCTTTCAGTAACAGAGGGGAGATTTTTTTTTTTTTTTTTTGTGTTGTTGGTCGTGGGGAAGCCAACGTAGCTGGAAGCTCTGTGTGCCCCGTCCAGCACTGATGGCTGATGGGAGCTGTGTTCACAGAATAACTAACACTACGATAAAGCTCTGACCTTCATAATTATTTCCAGGGTGACATCTGAGCTGCTGTGTTTGTGTGTTCACCGTCAGCTCTGCACTTTTCCAGTCTGGCTTCAGTCCTGAGTGGAAACACTTCGACTGTCGCACAACTCAGAGTGACAGTAACGTGTTGGCGCCACGGACGAGCCGCCAGCTGTGAGGGCTGGTCTGAAGCCAGAGTGGACAGAGCAGGTTAACCACGGACAGACTGTAAGACGATGGGCCCCTGGGCACAGACATGTAAAAGGCCCCGGACCTCCAGCCTTCGTCCCCTGCCCCCCATACTGAATGTTGTCATTTTGTGCGTCTTTATATTCTGAATGTTGTCATTTTAAATCTTTTTTTAGTCATTTTGTTTCTCTTTTAGGTTGTTTTTTCTATTTTATATCTGTTGTTGTTTTGTGTCTCTTTGTGGTAATTTTATGTCAAATCATGCAGGTTTGTTTCTTTGTGGTACTTTTCCATCGATTATTACTAATTTTGTATCTCTTTTTGATTGTTTTGCATCTATTTTTACTCATTTTGTGTCCATTTCAGGTCATGTTGAATCTCTTTTTGGCACTTTTGCATCTTATTTTAATCATTTTTTGTCTCTTTGGAGTCATTTTGTGTTTTTGTAGAACAGCTGTGCAGCTTTATGCCTCTCTTCCAATTGAGCTGCAAGAAAGCACAAACTGAAGCCATGCTGCCATTGGTGGAAATGTTTTTCCACTGGACAACATGACAACATAAAGGTCTCTGTTTACTGTCACCTGCAGCTCTTCAGCCCACATCTCACTCTGGCTTTTTTCTTGTACGATTTGTCTCTGAGTAATTAATCCTCTCTGGGTATTGTTTTCCTTTATTAGACCCAGGGCAGTGACGAATAACTAAGGTCCCCGGCCGGACGTGGACTGAGGACCCTGTGGCCTGGAGCCAAACGAGCAGAGACTGTAGAGAGAATAAATCTTTTGATTTAATTATAAAATGACTTTTCTCCTGGTGTTATAGGTGGTAAAGATCAAAGAATTAAAAACTGTCTCTCTGGTTTTAATCCATCAACAAATAAAAGACTTTATCTGGTGCGTAATGATCATTACAGCTTCACATGGTGGCTATAGATTATATATTTTAGTCTTGTTGGAAATTGAAGCACTGTACGCCCACACGTGGCCTCAAAATAGCAGGAATGGATTTTCATGTTATGCTACTTCACAACTCACAGCTGTTGGACTGAGCCCAACATGTTCAGTGTCTCAGTTAGGAAGACGACACTGAGCTCACACAGACCTGTGACTCCGTGTTTCCGGAGGAGATCTGATCATTAAATCTCTCTTTCCTCCTTCCTGTCATTAGTTTTCATTGTGGTGCAGAGCGACATTAAACATCACCTGAAAATAAACTGGATGAAAACAGTGACCTCTTCTATCAGGTCACGCCCACAGTCTGCAAACAAACCAGCTCAGATAAGAACAAACAGTCACTTTTAACTCACAGTCATTCAATACTACAAACTTACACACTAAAAGTTCAAATTTAGGACCAATTTTTAAACAAAATTTGTCCCAAAATTTGCCAAAACAGCTGAACTCTGGCTTAACAGACTGAAGCACAACAATCAGGAGATACACTTCATTCAGATAAAAAGAATTTCTTCTGTGGATCAAACAAAACCACAAGACCCCTGATGACTAGATTAAAACATTTTAATACATTTAATCAATGAGATTTTATGATATTTTCAGCAGCTTTGCCGCCACAAATCTCAAACTATTTATTGTTTGTACACAGATTTGGTTTCATGCTTCTGATAAATCCGAAACAATTAATTGATAAGTTAAAGAGCAGAAATTAACTGGGCAGTATTTTTATAAATCAATTAATCGTTTCAGTTGTTTTTCAAGCAAAAATGTTAAATATTTTCTGGTTTCAGCTTCTAAAATGTGAGTTTTTGCTTCTTTCTTTGTATATGACAGTGAACTGAAAATCTTTTAATATCTGCCATATCTGTGAAAGGCACTTTTACACTGTTTCATTAAAGGTTCTATATTGTATAAAGGTAGATAACCATGTGTTTGTGATTATAAAGCAGGTCTAGGTTCTATATTAATACTGTGAAAGTATCAAAGCCTCAGTCCACAGAGAAATGCACACAGCCTGTATTCAGAAACTGAGCCTTAAAACCAGCCGTCAGGACTTCTGGAACTTTGTGATGTCACAACAAAGCAGTCACCGCCCTCAGCCACGCCCCAAGCCCCGCCCACCTGGACCCACCATCCAACCTTGTAGGATTTGGTTTCTCTGAATGTTTACCTGAAATCTGCCATTTTTTAATTTTTTATTTAATCACTTAGAAAACAGTCAGCCAATCAAAAAAGAGGCTCAGATCCTCTCCTCTGATTGGCCGACTGACCTGTTGTTACTAGAGCTCCAGAGAGAAGCCTGAGAGAGGAGATGTAAAACTACACTGAGATGGTTTTTGGTTCTTAAAACCACAAATATATCTTCTGATGGAGATCAACACTTCAGATAAAACACTGAAGAAGAGTAAAATATGGAGCTTTAACTATTTTATAGACCAAATGATTGATTGATTGACAGAAAATAATTTCCTAGATTAATTGATAATGAAAACAATTGTTAGCTGCAGCTCCACTTCTGTGCACTTCTGTGTTAACCCTAACCCTAACCCTTTCAACACAGCACTTTTCATAATTAAATTAGACTAAATGCTTTATTTACTGTTCTATTACTGACTTTAACACATGTTGGAAACAAACTGCTTCAACAAAGGTCACAGGGTTTGTTTCTGTGCCCAGCCCACAGTGATAACGGCACGCACACCTATAAATACACAAAACTAAAACCCATTTTCAACACGGTGGGTTTAAATGTCAGGGACCAGTGAGGAGAACTCTCAGTCACAGCAACACTTTCTTAACACAAGACAGAGTCTGAGGACATCATGAAAATAAGAAAGGACGAGCAAACGAGGAACAAAAAGAAGAGAATAAATAAAAGAGCAGCTATGAGAGAACTTCTTTTCCCTCCATCTGAAAGAGAGACTTTGTACTGCTAAAAGTCAGAGATATCCCTCCTCAGAGTAATCTACTCATACGAAAACACTTTGTTTCTTACTACATGTGGGCGAGGAAATTAGATAACAGAATTTGTATTTGTGATTTATCTGCAGATTTATTCTCTGATCTTTGTGTCTTCAAATGGTAAGAAACCTCCAGATGGAGGATCACTGTTCAGTGACAGCACAACATGAAGAAAATTATAATATGAAGTGAAATAAAGGTTATTTATTCTTAAAACGTCACTTCCTAAAACAACAGACCAATTAGTTGGTCAACAGAGAATTAAAGGTCCATATTTCACACTTCTCCAGGGTTTTATTTGAAGTGCTGATCTCCATGAGAAGATGTGTCTGTGGTTTTAAGAATGAATTCAGGCTGTGTGCATTTCTCTGTGGACTGAGGCTTTGATACTTTCACAGTGTTAATATAGAACCTAGACCTGCTTTATAATCACAAACACATGGACATCTACCTTTAGACTGGGTGGAGCTTTAATATACAGCGATTTTGATTATTCATAAATATTTCAAGTCATTTCAAGCAAAAATTCCCAAACATTTACTGATTCACGTTTCTCAGATGTGAATATTTGCTGATTTTCTTTGTCGTCTTTGATAAATAACTGAGAAACTCTGAGTTTTGGACTTTTTAACAAAACAAAAACAAATTTAAAGACATCACCTTGGACTCTTTCTTACATCTTAAAAAACCAAAAGACAAATCCGTTAAACTGAGAAAATACTCAGATTCTAATAATGACAATAATCCTTAATTCCAAAAATCTCAATAAAAATTACTTTTCAAAATTTTTAACAATCAAAAAGAACCAAATGTTTTTATGTCTTTTATGTTTCCTTGTTTCCTTTTACCAATTTATAAATCAATAATAGCATGGCATAATAAATGTGAGAGACTCAAACGAGCAAATATTTGACGTTTTTGCGTGAAAAATCCCTTTTAAGAAGTAACTGATCATCAAAATAGATGCCAACTAATTTTCTGTCTTTCAACTAATTAATAAATGGACCTTTTGTTGCAGCTCTAATGTGTCTCCCTGATTCTGAGCCGTGTTCTTCTACCTGTCGCCAGCATTATTATTAATATTATTGTTACTTCGGCCTAAAATGATTTGTGGACTCATGAACAGATTTTCTGCTTCTTCTTATCAACGAACCCATTGGAGGTTTCACACAGTTGATTGGATTAAAAAAAATTCTGTTGAGGCGTCACCGCGAGCTCTGGGAACTTTTTCTTACATTTTATAAACTAAACAATCGATTAACAGAGAATTTAATCTGCAAATTAATCAATAATGAAAATAATTACCATTTGAATGATCCCTTCTAACTCTGGACTAAACTTATCAGAGTCATCTCATCTGTTTCCATAATCATAGCGACGGACCCACTCTCTGATACCACAGTTAGGCTCAATCACTCGTTCCCACTTCCCTTGTCCTCTCCCTGAATGACCCTGGTTTAAAAGCCCAGTGTCGTCAGACTGCGTTCGTCTCTGTGGCTTCACCACTCAGGACAGATGAGGACACGTCAGTGACCGGAGGCGACTGACACAAAGAGATAGAAGAGAGCCAAAGAGACAGAGAGGCTTCAGAGAAACAACTCAGGAGAAGAGAAGAGAGGCTTTCAGGACAAACAGGAACGAGTGTGGTGTTTTCATTAGAGAACGTCCGAGCCAATAGAAGAGGAAATAAAAAGAGAGGGAAATGACATATGAGCAGAAATGTGTCTGTAAAGAAAAACAGAAAGAAGGTGATGCTGCAGATGTTTGGACAAACTACAGAGCACCGATCCATCCTCTTAATAACAAGCTGCTTGCATTGATATTTATATGAAATGGAAATGGAAAATGAGCAGAGACTGAAGAAGAAACTAGGTTATGTTACTGAATTTGTTCCCATAGGTAAATTTGGTTTGCTGTAAAAAGAGTCATTAATCTTCCACATACACATTTAACACACAGCACAGACAAAACCAGCTGCAATAAATCAATAAATAAGAGATATTAGAGACAGAAGATGGTGGGAGATGGAGACAAAAGAAAAGACGAAGAGAGGAAGTGTGTGAGAAAGAGAGAGACAAAGGAGAGAAGATGACTGCAGCTCCATTCATACGATCATTCCATTCAATCCTGTTATTGTGTTCACAGAGTGACCCCTACCCCCTACCAAGAGCCCACACGCACACGCACACACACACACACGCACGCACGCACACACACACACACACACACACACATACTTGTACTTCTATCTTTGTGAGGACTCTCACTGACATAATGCATTCCCTAGCCCCTTACCCTAACCTTAACCATCACAACTGAGAGCCTAACCCTAACCCTGACCCTAACCTTAACCTAAACCTAATTCTAACCATAACTCTGAAACCAAGTCTTAACCCTCAACATGTGATTTGAAGGTGTCCCAAAAAGTGAGGACCGGCCAAAATGTCCTCACTTTCCCAAAATGTCCTCACTCTGTTAGTAAAATACTTTTTTTGGTCCTTACAAGTACAAGTACAAGTACAAGTACAAGTACAAGTACAAGTACAAGTACACACACACACACACACACACACTCTTGGAATGCAGGTACAAACCCAACACACTCCGTCACACACAACAGGCGCACAATATTAAGATTAGAGCGATTAAATCAAATTATAAAACTGATCACATCTAATTTGATCATCGATTTATCAATTCAGGCATTTTTCAAAATAAAACTCCAAAAATTTGATGGTTGCAGCTTCTCAAATGTGAGGATTTGTGCCGTTTTGCTTTGTCATAAATTATAGTAAATTCAACATCTTTGGGCTTTTGTTCTCTTGGACATTTTTCATTAATCATAGAAACTAACTGTTGGTTTCAGAGCTAATTAAGATCATGACCATCACATGTATTCATCCATCACTGGGAGCAGGAGAGTTTCTTGTGTTTAAGGCTGCAAAAAACTTTTTTTGTGGCGTTGATTAATTTTATAATCCTTTAAAAAGTCTTTGAAGATGTCACCTTGTTGTAGGAGTTGGCCTTTTTTATTTTCTCACTTTCAAACTGCTTCTTTTGTCTCATATAAATTTAAGTTTATTTTTATTTAATCTAAATCATTTAAGTGACTAACAGAAAAACAAAACAAGAGAAAAGGCAGCAAATCATTTCGTTTTGTCCTCATAACTGATGTTAACAATTAAATCACTTGTTAAAATTGTTGCAATTCTTTTATCGATCACCTGATCATTTTAGCACTGACTGTGTTTGTGTTTGCAGAAAGTCAGGATCTGATGCTTCTCTGTGTCGCACCTGCAGAAGAAAACTGCTGGAATTCCATGTTAAACCTCACACTGTGTTTAGCTGAGTTACACTGAATGTAAACTGAGACTGTTGTATGTTTACACAGAAACTCTCTGGATGATCACTGTGCTCTTCCTTGTAGCATGTGACAACTTCATCGGCCTATTTATGTTGTTTGTGTTGTTTTTACTGTTCTAACTGTTTCTGTGCTGCAACGAGTTTAATCTCACTGTTTTCAACCCAGTTGAATAAAGGGATGAGAAAGAAGAAAAAGAACCTGTCACTGCTCAGAAACACTAAAGAACTTCATCAGGATTCATGTTCTATTGAGTTTAACTGTGAAAATCATGATCATAACTGAAGACGTGCGATCAAATCATCATCAGGCATGAAACCACACTAACACACACACACACACACTAACCAGTAGAAGGCCACTTTATCTCCAAGCTTCTTCTCGTGGACGTTGCGGTCCAGGAGGTTGTAGCTGATGTTGGTGGAAGCTCCCTCCATGCACTTGATGAAGATTTTGCCTTTGGTCACGTCAAAGTTGTAGTCGAGGAGCTGACCCGTGTGTTTGGTCTTCCAGAAGAAATCTTTGGCGATGTCTCCCCAGAACTCTGCAGGACAGAAAGCGACGAATCAGTTGTTATATCACACAGAGTCATTTCACAAAAACGACCTGCAAGAGCTGCTTACACATAAATGGTACATGGCTGCGTTCACCAATGATCGATCGACAGACAATCTGCAGATCAATTTGTGAGTGTCGTCTTTTAGCACATGCATGGACTCTGATTTGACTCATGGTTGGTGTCAAAATCAACAGGAGAGGAAATTAACTTATGTTGCAAACCAGTTTTCATGTTGCAAGATGAAGCTGGTGAAACAGACCAAAAGGACAAACAGTTTCCACACAGTGTTTCATTAACGATTTCTTTTGTTCTTAATCACTGAACCTTTTGAACAAAGAAAAAAAACATTCCCTCTGCCTTTGAAAATATTTAAAGGATTATATTTTATTAATTATCAAAATTGCTGTCAAGTAATTTTTTTGTTAATTCTGGCTCAGCATAAAGTAGCCCAACTTTATTATTTCACTATAATGCAACTCTACTGGATGTAAAGGTCATTAATAAACTCCAGCACTGAGCCAATCACACAGATCCACTGGGCCTGTATCCACCTGCAGCACAAACCTGTTTGATTGCTTCTGAGGTACTTTACACGGCCTGAGCCGCCTCTTTGACTAACAATAGCTCTAAAGTAGATACAGTACCCAGTACCCAGCCCCAACCAAAGGCCACTGCAGAACTGCTTCCTTATTACCATGAACTCATTCAGTACAGTGAGTCTGTAGATAACAGAGTTAAATTCCACTGGCCCTGTTCACACCTGGCATGTCTCTAGAGACCATTTGTAATCGGGATCTCACTTCCTGCTCTGCATGCAAACACACGTACATCATTTCTGTCTCTTTTAATCAAATGCATGAGATTTAACACTGTATAACAGTGGGAAGTTTCTTGTGGGTGTAGTAACATTATAAATTATTACTGAAACTTTAATGTAAAGCAGCATTTTCAAACTTCTTCGTTTGTTTTGTTACCAGCCTGCAAATCTGTGTAAATGAAGTGCAGCAGAGGTATGAGGTGGGATGAAGAGCAAATACTCAAGTAAAGTTCAAATACCTAAAGTTTGCACTTGACCAAATCTACCTATGTTGGTTTCCACCGCTGGGGGCAGGTGTTCTCCACTGACCGACACTTGCACTGTGACTTACCATCTGGATTCTCCACAGATTTCACGTAGAGCTCTTTGTATTTCTCAAAGCTGGGGATGTGAGCTTGTTTCTTCAGGTCCTCAGACCCGTGGAAGACGTCTTCCTTCGGGGCTTTGTCGGGAATCATCTCTGAAACGTTTTGTGTCGGAGCTCACTTCACTACCTGACCGGGTCCGTCTATCACACGGCCAGATGCTCTCACAGATAACCGATATCAGTATCGGAACACGGGCGAGGAGGCACAACCCCCCTTCCCCCTGTGAGCAGCACTATGAATCAATGCAGCTAAGGGGCTAGCAGGATGCTAACAGCAAAGTTCATTCAGACTTCCTTGTTTTGCGGAGTGATTTTTGTTGCTTTTTTGGGTCAAACTTCGCGTGCAAAAGCCGCGGTTTGCGCCAAAGCGTGCGGCTGCGTGTGCTAAGTGAAGTCCGGGCCAGTTGTGGTGCAGCTCCGGATGAATCCCGTCGCTCCTGGAGGTAAAGTCCTGCACACACGGACACGGTGAGGGGGTGTCCCGCTAAGCTAACAAGCTAAGCTAGCTCACCCCAGCAGCAGAAGAAGAAAACGGGGGAGATGCACTTTAGCGCCGAGACGAGCTGTTGTAGCTGTATGGACTTGGTCCGTTTTCAATAATCAAATTAAAAAACTGCTTCCCGTCAGCAGAACGAGTGTCATGCGGGCCGGGCCGGCGGAGGAAGACAGTCTCTGTCCCAGAGCCGACACTTCGCTGCCTCTTCTTCTACAGTCTTTCTCTGAACTCGACTCTGTTTGGTCCTGACGAGCAGCCAATCACATCTCACGGCGCATTCACGTACTACTCGAAAACTCAGAGTTCACATCACTTACAATGGTAAATGCGACCCCATGTTGCATTCAAGTGGTTGTCGTAAAGTTTAAAGCATAAAGCCACAAAATAAGTGTGTTTTCTTTCTAAAAACGGGAAGTTGTTCTGGTTTGAAATTCAATTAATGAATTATATGAAAAATTAAAGCCACAAAATAAGTGTGTTGTTTTTTCTAAAAACGGAAGTTGTTTGAAATTCAAATAAATGAAGAGGAGTCTCACTACATGAGAAAAATCATCGTATAAATTCTTTTAGAAACATAAATGAATTCATATATCTTTAGAAAATTGTGACAGTTTTATGACAGTCCCAGTGTTGTCCAACACTATCATCTATGGACATAGTTGTGTATTACACTTATATCTGAAGAGGGATGAGAACAATTAATTTATTTGAAAAAAAAAAAAACATCAGAATCAGAATCAGAATCAGAATCAGTTTTATTGCCAAGTATTTGTTGTATGTTTTCACATACAAGGAATTTTTTCTGGTGATTGGTGCAATTGATCAGCAACAGTGGGGCTCTCTAGCCTTGTTGATGAGGCTAATAGCAGATGGGAAGAAGCTATTTTTGTGGCGAGAGGTTTTGGTCCTGAAGGACCGCAGCCTCCTGCCAGAGGGGAGTGTCTCAAAGAGTTTGTGTCCAGGGTGGGAGGAGTCAGCTACAATCTTCCCTGCACGCCTCAGAGTCCTTGAGGCGTACAGGTCCTGGAGGGACGGAAGATTGCAGCCAATCACCTTCTCAGCAGAGTGGATGATACGCTGCAGTCTGTTATTGTCCCTCTCCGTGGCAGCAGCAAACCAGATGGTGATGGAGGAGGTGAGGATGGACTCAATGATGGAGGTGTAGAAGTTCACCATCATAGTCCTTGGCAGGTTGAACTTCTTCAATTGCCTCAGGAAATACATCCTCTGCTGAGCTAAATATTTTCAATATACCTAAAATACTCAAACATTTCTCCTAGAAAGCCAACAAATAAAAATATGTACACATGCTTTCACAGAGAAAAAAGACATCAAGAGAAGAAAAGAAACTTTTAAAAGACCCATTTATTGAAACATGTCCAGTAACCATTAGTTACATCACTTTATAAGTGTTTAAAAAAATACAATAACCCCCCACCCTCACCCCCACCCCACACAGAGATACATATTAAACATAAACAGCATAATATTAAAAGTCCTTAAAAAACATACCAAGGACATTTATAAAATTGTGACCATTTATGAGTAACTATGGGCCTGAGTAGAGGCCCACGCCTAAAGCCGGCCCTGGTTAAACAGAAACAAAAGCTCTACAGCCGATTAGAAACTGGTGGTAAACTTGGAATAATCAGTTTGAAGTCTTTTCATATGATAAGCCTGGAGTTTATTTTTGTATCAGTCTATAATAGAGTTTTCAGACGGAAAGGACAGAGCGAACATGGGCGGGGTTTCCCAAACTTCTAGCAGAACACGTCACAACTAGGCGGGAAGTAGAGACTGTATATAAAAATGGCCCATGGGTGTATTATAAGACCATGGGTGTATTATAAGACCTGGATGTATTAGAAGACCTGGGTGTATTATAAGACCATGGATGTATTAGAAAACCTGGGTGTATTATAAGACCTGGATGTATTATAAGACCTGGGTGTATTATAAGACCATGGATGTATTATAAGACCATGGATGTATTATAAGACCATGGGTGTATTATAAGACCATGGATGTATTATAAGACCTGGGTGTATTATAAGACCTGGGTGTATTAGAACACCTGGGTGTATTATAAGACCATGGATGTATTAGAACACCTGGGTGTATTATAAGACCATGGATGTATTATAAGACCATGGATGTATTATAAGACCATGGGTGTATTATAAGACCATGGATGTATTATAAGACCTGGATGTATTATAAGACCTGGGTGTATTATAAGACCTGGATGTATTATAAGACCTGGGTGTATTATAAGATCATGGGTGTATTATAAGACCTGGATGTATTATAAGACCTGGGTGTATTATAAGACCATGGATGTATTATAAGACCATGGATGTATTATAAGACCATGGGTGTATTATAAGACCATGGATGTATTATAAGACCTGGGTGTATTATAAGACCATGGATGTATTAGAAAACCTGGGTGTATTATAAGACCATGGATGTATTAGAACACCTGGGTGTATTATAAGACCATGGATGTATTATAAGACCATGGATGTATTATAAGACCATGGGTGTATTATAAGACCATGGATGTATTATAAGACCTGGGTGTATTATAAGACCTGGATGTATTATAAGACCTGGGTGTATTATAAGATCATGGGTGTATTATAAGACCTGGATGTATTATAAGACCTGGGTGTATTATAAAACCTGGGTGTATTATAAGACCATGGATGTATTATAAGACCATGTGTGTATTATAAGACCATGGATGTATTATAAGACCATGTGTGTATTATAAGACCATGGATGTATTATAAGACCATGTGTGTATTATAAGACCATGGATGTATTATAAGACCATGTGTGTATTATAAGACCTGGATGTATTATAAGACCTGGGTGTATTATAAGACCATGGGTGTATTATAAGACCATGGGTGTATTATAAGACCATGGGTGTATTATAAGACCTGGGTGTATTATAAGACCTGGATGTATTATAAGACCTGGGTGTATTATAAGACCTGGGTGTATTATAAGACCATGGATGTATTAGAAAACCTGGGTGTATTATAAGACCATGGGTGTATTATAAGACCATGGATGTATTATAAGACCATGGATGTATTAGAAAACCTGGGTGTATTATAAGACCATGGGTGTATTATAAGACCATGGATGTATTATAAGACCATGGATGTATTAGAAGACCTGGATGTATTAGAAGACCTGGGTGTATTATAAGACCATGGATGTATTATAAGACCATGGATGTATTATAAGACCATGGGTGTATTATAAGACCTGGATGTATTATAAGACCATGGGTGTATTATAAGACCTGGGTGTATTATAAGACCATGGGTGTATTATAAGACCATGGGTGTATTATAAGACCTGGGTGTATTATAAGACCTGGGTGTATTATAAGACCATGGGTGTATTATAAGACCTGGATGTATTATAAGACCATGGGTGTATTAGAAGACCTGGGTGTATTATAAGACCTGGGTGTATTATAAGACCTGGGTGTATTATAAGACCATGGGTGTATTATAAGACCATGGGTGTATTATAAGACCTGGATGTATTATAAGACCATGGGTGTATTAGAAGACCTGGGTGTATTATGAGACCATGGATGTATTATAAGACCTGGGTGTATTATAAGACCTGGGTGTATTATAAGACCTGGGTGACAGATCTAAAAATGGCGCCATTCAGTTCAATACCAGTTGCTCGCCTGGCGCATGCGCCAAAAAAGTTTCTGGCTTCCAAAAGAAATTATCTCATCAGATCTCTGTTTCAAACTGATGTCACTTCTACCCCATCTGCTGTTCAGTACTGGTCTGATATTGTTAATGATCTGAACTGGGCACATATATGGAACCTCCCTTACAAATACTTAATTACAAATAAAGTGAGAGAAGTGTCTTACAAACTAATTCATAGATATTACCCTGCCAAACATTATTTGTTGAAATTTAAGGAAGATTTATGTGTGAACTGTTCTGTGTGACTGAGCCTGAAACTGTGATATACCTGTTTTGGAGCTGTCACTCTCCTGCCACCTTCTGGAAAGAAGTAATGCATTACATCACACTGAAGATTGACTTTCCTTTAGACTGGAACAGTATACTTTTTGGTGTCCATGATATCAAAAGTAAGAAACAGAAAGAACTGTATGTCATAAACTTGATAATAATATTAGGGAAATATCACATACACAAAGATGAATTCAGTCACTCTCAGCCATGCTTTGTGGCTGTCCAAAGGGAAACAGAACAATACATGCAAAGTATCTGTGATAACAAGAAAGCTGTAAAGACATATAATTTGTGCTCTTTATTCTCTGTATTCATTTATTAGCCAACCCCCCTGGCTGTTGTTCAAATGTTTGTTTGAAGATACATTAATAATATCTGCCTTTGTATTGAATATGTTCTGTCAATAAAGTTTTATTGAAAAAAAAAAAAGCAAACCAATGGGTGACGTCACGGTGGGTTGCCACTTGGTTTGCAGACGCAGCCACTCAGGTGTGTCTTCATGGGCTGAGAGATCATGGGTCTGACAAACAGCAGGTGGCAATAATGTTCACCTTTATGGAAGGAAACAGTTCAGACAGCAGCGCCTCCTCTGGGGGGGGGGTACACAGGGTGACAAACTATATGTAGAGGAGAGGAACAATACATCATTACGCTTGAATCCTGGGTTAAAGGAGATTATTGTCAGATCATTATTATGATATGGTGATGGTATACAATGAATTAAATTTACGTCCTTTAATTATTATTATTATTGAGATTACTCACATAGGAAACTGGTAAATATTCACATTTGAGAAGCTGGAACCAGTGTTTGTATTTTTGTTTTTGAAAAAAACTATTAGTTTATTATCAAAATTGTTGTTGATTAATTTTCTTTCAATCAATTGATCATTTCAACAGGACCTTTTTAGCCCCCTAAGAAGTGGGGACTTGGTGTTTACCCCTCTGGTCTGTCCTCTCTTCACTGTACTATGTTATATATGACAGCGATGTAAAACAGGAAATACAACAATAAAAGTACTGGGGAAAATATTCTTAATGCAATAATAAATAAATGTGTATAGGAGCAGCAGTGCCTCTTTCTAATTAAAGGAAACTTTGCAGAACTGAAGCAGTAACAGTCCGGACACCTCCTGCCCTTCGTGGTGTCATAGCTCTGGACCGCTGAAGGTCAAAGGTCGAACACAGGCTTGAACTGAAGGATCATGTGTGACTCACAAGGCTGCTTTGTTCCCTTTTGTATTATAATGCTCCTCCTCATTCACTGTATGTTGCAGCCATGTAACTATTACATTCAGATTCATATAAAATGCAGAGGTGCAGATTAAGTACAAATAACTTGTTGACTTGAATATAGATATAATAGAAAGTAAACACCAAATAATGTGTTATTCTTTTTTTCCTCTGGTGGAAATGAACAAGGTACATTTGTTGAAGTACTGTAATTATGTACAGTTTTAATGTAATTTTACGTTACTTAAATTTAATTTATGCTATTTTATACTTCTACTCTATTAAATTTTTTATTTTTACTTCCCTACATTTATTTATCTTAGACCCACCCTGGTTAGAGTTGTATTGGGATTTACTGTGTGTGAAGTCACCATGTCCTAATAAGTATGATAAAGTTATAAAAAATGCTCCAAAACAAAACTGAGGATTTTTTTTAAAGAATGTATAAATGTCAGATGTATAATAAATAAATTTGATTTGACTTTTTGATTCGTGGGTTTGTGTTTACGATGAACAAGAACTTAGATCATGTCAAGACAAACATAACAACAGACCTCCATCGACAAGGAAATACTGTTTTATTGTCTGTAAGAAACTTGATTCAAGAAAATCGAGTTTAGCAGAATATAACAAACACAACAAAGTCCAGCAGAGAGAAGAGAGGAGAGGGAGGTCTGAACATAGAGGAGAGAGCCACAGTGTACACACACATATGCACTGACTGTTGTGAGGGGAAAGGTCAGAGGTCAGACACTGTCACCTTTAAAGCCATTTACTCACTTTACTAGGACATTTTCAGCAAAAACACACCTGCATGATGTTCCAGGTCTTCAGCCAAACTGGGGGATAAGTTGTCATCGACAGAAACATTTAAAGCTCCACCCAGTCTAAAGGTAGATGTCCATGTGTTTGTGATTATAAAGCAGGTCTAGGTTCTATATTAATACTGTGAAAGTATCAAAGCCTCAGTCCACAGAGAAATGCACACAGCCTGTATTCAGAAACTGAGCCTTCAAACCAGTGGTCAGGACTTCTGGAACTTTGTGATGTCACAACAAAGCAGTCACCGCCCTCAGCCACGCCCCAAGCCCTGCCCACCTGGACCCTCCATCCAACCTTGCAGGATTTGGTTTCTCTGAGTGTTTAACTGAATTGTCTGCTATGTTTTATTCAATCACAAAGAAAACAAGAGTTTAAGCACAACAGGTCATGAGCCAATCAGAAGAGAGGCTCAGATCCTCTCTTCTGATTGGCTCATGAAATGTTGTTACTGGAGCTCCAGAAAGAAGCCCGAGAGAGATGTACAACTACACTGAGATTGTTTTTGGCTCTGATTTATAATCTTCTGGATATCAACATTTCAAATAAAACAAAGAAAAATGTAAAATATGGGACCTTTAAATCATGATTTTACTCACTTTGAAGGCCTCAACATGACGACTACGTGCTCCCATAGCAACCATGACCTCTGCCAGGCATGTGAGTGAAAAAGAAACCAGTTTAATACCAAACAACACACACACAGTCCATCTCAGTTTACACTTACAATGACACACTTTACTTCTATCATTAAACTAGACAGGAGTCAACTAACTATGCAAAAACCTTTCAGTTACTTGTCAGGAAGAAAACTGCAAAAACCAGGCAATTGTCAAAACCTCTCCAGAGAAAAAAAAAATCTCATTCTTCATTCGTTACAAATCACACTGGAAAAGAAACTGGAGCTGTTACAGTGATTATCATGATTCATTACACAGAGACTGTCAGGGAGTCAGTGGAGGGAGGAGGTTGCATTGGCACTGGGTTCAGTACAGAGGCCACTATGTAAAGGGGGACAACCGCTCCCTTTTGACATTGCATAACAGAAACTGCTCCTTCACTGAGGCTCGACAGCACTCACACCTCAGGGCTGCCCGAAACGCTACAAGTGCTCAGGTTAAGGTGATTCTGCTGCACTGACAAGGCTCACAGTAAACAGAGGAGGGGGAGTGGGGGGTGGCAGGGGTCTACAGTGTCCTGCAGGGTGCATCCGTCCTCAGTGTGCTACGATTGGTCTCAGCATTAACCCACCAAAAAAAAAAAAAAAACTGGTATCCCCGAGAACTGTGTCACCACCAGGAGAAACATGTTAAATAACTGATAAATGTCAAGTTTCGACACAAAATGTGAACCTTAAACTGGTTAAATCCGTCCTGAGCAGCTCCTGCAATTAATGTGGAGCATTTCTTTTATCCACCTTGGAGTACCAGATGAGTGGGGTTTAATGTGCATCAATCAGATTTTCAACCATTTGGTTACTTCGGCTGTGATTCAGCTTTCAAAGCACATATTTGGCAAGTACATCTGAAACAGTTAATGACCAATAAAAGATGAATCAGCAACTATTTTGATAAATTGATCAATCTTTGTGTTTCTGAGTGTTACTTGTACAAAACAACACATTTCAATATAAGACTTATGTGGGAAATTGTAAAAGACATTTTTAACAGTTTATAGCTGAAACAATCAATTCATCTGTAAAATAAGATGTTTCAAAAACCTTATCTTAACCCACAATAGTAGATTTAAAGTTTAAAGTTTTCTTAGCACAGACTTAATCCTGACAGTGAGGAGCTTTTCAGGGGAAACCCTGCACATTATCTCTAGTGACAGTTTGTTCTTGTGTTGTCTTTGTACTTCAGCACATTAAGTAGGTTGAAAGTAAAGAGTGACTGTGATGTCCAAGTTCTGACTTTCAGCTTTAATTTGATGTAGAGTTTGCACCAACATCAAAGGAAAAAGCTAATTGGTTTCAAGCTCCAAAAATGTGTTGGAAAAAATTAATCTAAATAAAATCATGATATCTTCTAGACATTTCTTGTTGAAATGCACACAGCCTGTATTCAGAAACAGAGCCTTAAAACCAGCTGTCAGGACTTCTGGAACTTTGTGATGTCACAACAAAGTAGCGTTTACCTGAAATCTGCTATATTTTCATTCAATCACTCAGAACAGTCGACCAATCAGAGGAGGCTCAAGACCTGTTGTTACTAGAGCTCCAGAGAGAAGCCTGAGACAGGAGATGTAAAACTACACTGAGATGGTTTTTGGTTCTTAAATCCAGTGATATATCTTCTTATGGATAATCAATACTCTAAAAGTGTAAAATATGGGACCTTTAAAAATGTGAAAAAGTGAGTAAAATAGAAAACACATCCTACACTGTTCAATAAATAAAGACATGGAAACTCTCAAATTAAAGCTGAAAGTCAGACAGCAAGTTAACCTCACAGTCACCAGCCAGTGTGCTGGAGTACACAGATTAGACTTGAAAAAAAAAAAAAAACCTACAGCACTTGTACGTCAACACACCACGAGGGTGACCGTGCTTAATAAAAGAAACTTCAAACCACTCTTTGTTGAAAAAGACAAATACATTCTGAGAAATTACGCTTTGGAAATTAGTTCTAAAAGGTCAAAGTAGAGATGTGTCTGAATATGAAGGCAACTACCAGAAAACATAAAAAAATAAGAAATAAAAAAATAAGCCCAGGCACCCTCAGATTCTGTGCAACATTCACTCTTCCTCATGGCAGTGTTCGTTAAAGGCTCGTGAGCTGTCGACTGTGTAAACATGCCGCTACAACATTTAAATACTACACCGCCGATCTGTTTATCCAAAGATGAACATGCTCAACTCAGCACCCAAAGCCAATTGATCTTTAATTCTACAGAAAATCATTTTGTACGTCTGCAGCTGTGATAAAAGTCTACATTTATAATCACTGTGGAAACAAACAAACAAACAAGTGGCAAAAAATGAATTCACCAGAAATCCTTCAAATTAAAGTCGACCAGCATGAAACATCGTGAATATACTGGTTTGTTTTTTTGTTTGCTTTGAGCGTCTGATGGAAGACAGCTGGTCGGCTGCACCCTGACACATCTGAGCTTTTGTCCAAAACACCTCCAACGTTGTTTATTTCCAGGACACATTAAAAAATGAGTGTAACAGTACAAACATTTACCCAAAACAGCAGAGACTTACATTAATGTAAAATAAAAAATATCTGCTTATGAAAACAAAGAGTATATTTATGAGTAAGGCCATTGATAAAATTATGCATTCCAACAAGAAGTTACTCTTAACAGGGTTTGTGTGAAATCAACAAGACATTTTACATAGTACAGTGAAAAAACCGGTTTCAAATTAGAGGGGGGGGGGGTGTCTTCAGTGTGGCAAGTGGAAGTTTTTAGTTTCATATTGATCCCACAAAGTTTCATCAATTGTCTCGACTGTGGCCGGCTACATGTGGTGAACACACCAAACAGCCACAGTCAGAGCTCACAGTGTTTGTAATGTTGGCTGGGGGCTGATTAAAGGCCACTGGTAGAAAACAGTGCATCTGCCTTAAAACAGACTTTCCAAAAGAAAAACACGTCAAAAAAAAAACCAATCACTGTTGATCGTGCAGTCTTTTTTTTTTTTTTTTTTAATTAAACACTGGCATGTTGATCAAAAGGCGGCTGTTAGCAAAAGCTTTAAACGTCATCTCAAGTCGAGCAGAGGAATAAGCCACTTTCCTGGTATTAAAGAATTGCACGTTTACAAAGCGTGAAATGTGAACACCAAGGGTGAGTGGGAGGGAGAGGGTGGCAAAAAGAAGCTGATCTGCTACAGAACAACAGCCAACCACTTTTTCCGAAACCCCTTTTTTCTCTGTTGTGGTGGCTGGAAAAACAAGTTTCTGCACACAAGTAAAATCTTTCCAACAGAGTGATCATTTAGTGAGCGTGAGAAAACAAATCTATATTTATATATTTTTTTTAAAAAAGGTGAGACGTGGCCAGCATGGAGAACAAGACAAAAAAAATGGAGTGGGAGGAAAAATGTGATAAAACAGTAGCATCAATTTACAGAAAGCTGAACTGGACAAAATCAAGATGGTGTCCTTGGTGGCGACAATTAGTCACAGGTGGGGAAAAAAAAAAAAAAAAAAAAAGGCCAAGAGAAGACCCGACTATTGCCTTGTCCCAGACTAAACCCTGAGCCCTTCAGCATCAGCATGTGTGGTCCAGCGGGAGCTTTCTCCTCAGTTCATATTGCTGACAAACTCATCTACATCTGATGTTAGCAGTGTTTCTTGAAGCCTGCTGCCTGGATCAAATTCCAATTTTACCATTTCAAACTGGGACCAGTCATATAAACCTCACCTCAAATTTGGTTTAAAATGATGCAAGACTAAGACTTCTAGTTGGGAATGTGTGTTTTTTTCCAGCTTTTTCTCACTTCTGTGCATGCAAATCAAATTCAGTGTCAACAGCAGAGGCACCAGACGGCTGAAGTGCCGTCAAACAACAACCCAGACCATCGGGGTTAGTTTGGGACAAAGTGATTGGTGAACTGACAGCCGGGTCTTCAGAGGAGGTTTGTAACGTTTTGATTTGTTTCAAATTTTTTTTTTTTTTTTTTTTTAAACACATACAACCCCACACACACACACACACACACACACACACACGTATACACATACAGAGAACATCACCGTGTTTTTCACACTGAAGTCCATTACAAAAACCAGATTTACACTGCACAATCTGGTTTTGGGAAGGCTTGGGATTTACAGGTGAGGGCTGGGACTGGGATTCTTGCAGACTGACGGGTATGTAGAGAGAAGAGGCAGTGACCGAGGCTTTGTCGATTATTGATAGAGGAGTGGAGCTGTATGGCGGCTGAAGGCTAGAGGAGGAAGTCCAGCAGGTCAGGATTTGGGTTCAGGAAAGGTGGGGGAGGTGGAGGGGCCACAAGTCGAGATCAGGTTTGGTGTTGGATATAAAACCAAACTGGCTGTCTTGGCTCGGGGTAGGATCTCGTTTGTAGACCAGGGCATCTAAGTGAAAAGTTGCTTGCAGTCTTGAATATTAAAACTCCTCCTGCTCCTCAGCATCCGGTATCACAAAACCCTCCTGGAGAGACGGAGACAGAGGGGGGAGGAGGAGGAGGAGGGGGACATGAGTGAAGAGCAGAGACTTTTAAACATTTAGAAAAACCTGGATTTTCAGTTTTGTGTTTGTCATCTTTTCCCACCAACTCACTGATAGAGGTCATGGTTGCAATGGGGACACAAAGTCGTCATGTTGAGGCTTTTCAACTGATTTAAATCATGAAGGTCCCATATTTTACACTGTTCCTGTGTTTTACCTGAAGTGTTGATCTCCATCAGAAGATATATTTGTCGTTTTAAGAACCAAAAACCTTCTCAGTGTAGCTTTACATCTCCTCTCTCAGGCTTCTCTCTGTAAACCAAACCATGTAAGGTTTTCCTGGGGTCATAGCTTAGGGTTGTGACTGCTTTGTTGTGACATCACAAAGTTCCAGAAGTCCTGACGGCTGGTTTTAAGGCTCAGTTTCTGAATACAGGCTGTGTGCATTTCTCTGTGGACTGAGGCTTTGATACTTTCACAGTATTAATATAGAACCTAGACCTGCTTTATAATCACAAACACATGGACATCTACCTTTAGACTATATGGGACCTTTAAAACAACCCGTGTTCCACCCTTTTTCCATCCATCAATCCTGACAAGTGCTGTGCAATCTGACAAAACCCCACAATCAGGTGTGTGTAGAGGTGTGTGTGTATCCACTGGGTCTATGAGTCATGTGTGTCCCTGACTCTTCTCCCCGCTCCACTATCATTACTCTGTTTTGGTTTTTAAACACCTAATTTCTTTATACGTTTCTCTTTTCTTTGAAACCTGTTGATCTTATGTTTTGTCTGATTTATTCTGCTGCCTTTGTCGAGAACTTTGGAACATGGATTTTGAAGAGTGCTAGAGACTATTATCTTCACATGCTGGGTTTATTTTTGTGTCCGAGGGGTGAAATCCACTTGTAGTTGGGTAGATGCATTTGCTGACAGTTTATTTTAAATTAAATTTTAACACATAGAGCAAAAGTAGTTTTTGATGTTTGTAATGAGAGCAAGGGACAAAGAGGAGGAGGGGGAGAGGCGGTCTCATCTGAACCTCTGTTCAGTCTCCTCCCTCCTCTGTTGTCACATATACTGTGTTTTAATGCAGCTGATAAACTACATAGTTCTCTCATCAGAAGTGTTGTGACAGATCGTGGATCAGAGACTTTGCCTTTAGCAGTGATCATTACCAGGCTGCAGATTAAACATTATTTCATGATCTTACACCTACTGACAAAATGAGCACATAAAGGTTAATCAATATATTCAGTCAATCAAAATGATTGATCACACTGACAGACTTATCTAGATATTGTGCCCAAAAATAATTTTCAATGAATCAGACAAACACCCAACCTAACATCTATATTTATTAGAAGGAACGCTGAACATTGTCTGCACAACACGTATCAGTGAAGACTTTCAGCCTCAGTGAGCGATCTGCATGCCATTCCTCTGCAGGAATTTACACTGGCATCAGCAGTTGTTAACAACACAGCAAATGGGCTTTAAGCTGATGCTGAGCTAAGAACGTATTACAGAGCACACTGGTTTACAGAGGGTATTTTAAAGAATAGGGCTGGTATTCTACATTGTTATTGCCAACAAATCACCACCATCGCTAAACACTTTTCCTCTACCTAGCTGCTGGCACAAACCTAATTGTTCCTCCTGACGACATAAATCTTTAAAAAACGAATATATAATTTCATTAAAAAACAAAAAGCTCAGTAATTTTCCTGCAGCTGAGTGTGAGTAGCTTTTAACTCAAACAGGAAGAAATAATGCATTTGTTAGGGACTATTTTCCGGGGCGGATTAATCAAAATTTGGTGCTCTAATAAGTATTTGGGGCAGCAAGATGGTGTGTGTGGGATTGAGGCAGAATAAGCTACAGTGTGTGTTCATGGTGATGAAGGAACAGGTCACCCAGTGCAACAGTGAGACTCTGATGTGTTTTAATAGTTCAGGATTCTGTGGCTCAGAGGACAATACCTGTTTGCTGGTTTTGGTCTTTTCATGGGATTGACTGACAATAAGAAAAATACAGAATATCACCAGACTTGTCCTTCAGTGATAAAGTTAATTGATTTACACCTCAGTGCTCAGCTGTATTGTTTCCAGCTGTTTACAGATGCTGGACAGTTTCTATAAGGTGTTGACATTAAAAACATCATTTTTTTTCTTTCTTACAAAACGATTAATGATGGTAATTCTTAATACTGTTGAGTCATTTATATTTTGAAAAAAGTTACTGATTCATTTTTTGTTTTCTCTATCTTAAAAATCCACCATCGACTGTTTGGTCTTCAGAACGAATAAACCTGATCTAAAAAAAGGGAGAAACATGAGAAACTCACGTCTGTGGCGTAGAGGATGTCTACGATCCTCTGCAGTGTGGGGTCGCCCTCTCCTTCCTTCTCCTGGCAAATCAGCTCAATGTTCCGCAGCTTACCAAAATAAAAGTCTCTCTCCTTCTCCATGTCTTGAATGGTAGACTTCAGGATCTCCAGCTGTGCAAAAGGGGAAAATACAGCATTACGTTTTAATCTGACAGTATAACAAGCTCATTTCAATATTATGTCAAATTTAATTTGCTTGTTGTAAAACTAACAAGTTACTTCATTTTCCCATAGTGATTCTTAAGGTTTGGTTTGTGATTTGATTTTTCAGTAATCAAATCATTTTTTTTTCTCCACAGTGGTGCACTGACCTCATTCAGGAGCTCCGCCCTCTCCTCATCGGATCCTCCCATCCCCGGCTTCCTTGCGCTGACAGGAGCCACCTTGGGTGCTACCTTGGCAACAGGTGGCCTCTGAGGAGCTGAAGAGACATGTAGCAGAGGGTGTTTCATCTTTCATAGCAGGGGAACTATACCAGCCTTTTCCCACTCACTATCAGTTTCAAACCGTTTGACCAACCAGAGCTCTGACCTTGACTGATGGCCTTTTTAGGGGGTTTGTTGAGAGCTGATGTGGCGAGGTTGGGTGTGGGCATGGCATCCTGACCCTGCCTCGCCTCCACTGGATCATACTCCTTCCCATCGTAGTTGGCATCAAAGAACTTCTTAAACCACTGGACGAACTCAAAGTTGTCCTGGAACTTCCCCTTCACCAGTTTGTCCACTGGAATGATCTACGAGCACAAAGAAAAATATCAACATCTGTCTTCATTTATTTCAGCCAAACTGGGGGATAAGCTGTCGCCACAGAAACATTTAAAAGCTCCACACAGTCTAAAGGTGGATGTCCATGTGTTTGTGATTATAAAGCAGGTCTAGGTTCTATATTAATACTGTGAAAATATCAAAGCCTCAGTCCACAGAGAAATGCACACAGCCTGTATTCAGAAACTGAGCCTTAAAACCAGCCGTCAGGACTTCTGGAACTTTGTGATGTCACAACAAAGCAGTCACTGCTCTCAGCCACGCCCCAAGGTCCGCCCACCTGGACCCACCATCCAGCATTGCAGGATTTGGTTTCTCTGAGTGTTTACCTGAAATCTGCTATATTTTAATTGGATCACTCAGAAAACATTCAGCCAATCAGAAGAGAGGCTCAGAGCCTCTCTTCTGATTGGCTCACTGAGCTGTTGTTACTTGAGCTCCAGATAGAAGCCTGAGAGAGGAGATGTAAATGTTCTTAAAACCACAAAAATCTGTCCTTATGGATATCAACACTTCAAAAAAAATCTGGAAAAGTGTAAAATATGGGACCTTTAATATAAAACATTTACAAATGAAAAATAAAACTGCTGTAAAGAGGCGTCCTTCACTGATACTGACTCAGAGAGCAACTACTGAGCTGCTGGAATAAAATTTCTAACTAAATGTACGGCTTGTGGTGGATGCTCAACCAAAAAAAGATGTTTGTTAAATACAATTTTAAAAAGTCTTCTCTGCTGGCGCACACATTAAAACATGATGCGGGGCAGAATCTCAGCCACAGCAAGAAAAGAGCAGCAATCAGTAGGAAAGGCTCAGCAGAAAACCAAATTACTCAGAGATGGAGGAAGCTGAGATCACTAGACAATACACAATGACAAAGCATGAATGAGGGCAAAGCCACAACACAGACACAATGCCACAATGAATACACAGATGTCCTCCACATTTAACATTGATCTGTGGATAAACAGTCATTTCTGGCATTTTCAAGCAGCACACAGGTCCACAGTAATGACATAAAACAAATAGACGACAGGAAGGAAGCCGGCCCATGAATAAATTATGGCGGCTTTGTCAATAGTCCTGCAAGCAGCTGCATGCTCAGTGTGAAAACAAAGGGTGAGTAAGATGGACCTGCCCTGCCTTTTATAATCTGTGTTGACAATATCAACACATTATAAAGTTATAAAAGCTGTTACACACATTTATTTTTCCTCTGAAAAAGTGAAGAGGTAAAACTGGTGCAGAAAGGTGGAGTTTAACTTCATGCCTTTTTTAATTTTTTTTTTAAAGGATGGCAGCTGAACAATGTGCATCTTCTTTTAAACAAAGCACACCAGAAAACAGGGCTTAGAAACTACAGTTGCACATTTGAGTTGTATTTCTGCATATGCATTGCTGTCTCATTGCTTTCTGAGAGTTGGAAACATTACAGAGGAAACAGGATCCACAGACAGATGACAGACGAGCAAACAAAGTGCTAATAAAAACAAAATGACTCATGACAGGATCAGCAGAGGCAGCTCAGCTGGTTGGGAGGGGATGATAGGAGTTTCAGTTTGCATCGCAAACAGCAGTGAGGGGACGATTGGTGACGTGACTCTTAAAACACTTCATGACACTCAGCTCTAACAACCAGCCAGTGATCAAGGGTCAAAACACTTCCTGTTCTTGTAGTTGCAGGGTTGTTCTGCAGTTTCAATTTCACAACTCCGGACTTTAAACATTTCTTCGTCTTTCTGCAAGCATTTACACAACCCTTACGAAACACACCACTGTCTGCCTCTACATGATCATTCTTTGCAGTGACAGGAGTATGTGTCAAGAGAAGGGTTGAAGTATAGCTGTACTGTACCCCCCACCGACCACCACAGAAAATAGTGGACGGGCTGCCTGGTAATCTGGACCAAGTGCAGATTAATCCTCAATAATCAGGCAACATGATTCACATTCTCTCTCATTTTCAGTGCTACTGTTCAGAGCTGTAACCAAGTCCACTGCTGTTAAGACTCTATCATCATAATCCAAACACTTCCTGCAGCTGCGTCAGAGTAAAAGCTTTTCACCAGTAGAACACTAGAAGGGCTTTTATTGTGAAGCAGCAAAAGAAAATGTAGCCTCAGTCAGAAGTTAGCAGAAATGCTGATTTAAAATTAGATATTAACATGTTAACATGAGCGACAAAGTACATGAGACTGAACAGGTGTTACAGGCATGTTCATGTAGTCCAATGTTTTTTTTCCAGTATTTTACATTCCCGTATTTTACATAATAATTTTAAATCATACAGGATGAGCCCTGATAATATGAAAATAGGCTGCAACTTTTCAACCACACTGCCTCCTGCATGCAGTTCATGTTGTTCCAACATGAATTAGATTTTTTTTTTCAGTCATAAAATATCATATGTTCTTCCCACAGAGCTCTGCAGATTCCCTCTAAATGTAATGAGGGAAAAAAGGAACGTGACACAGGTAACTGACTGAACACACAGCACATGACTGTATGTTATGAAAATGTATTGAAAACTGTTCTCTGTTGCTGCCCTTTAATATCAGAAATTCCTTCAAACATTTCCAGCCATTTTGCACTTATGTTGGGTGCACTGTGTAATTTGACATGTAGGTGCGTGTTACTACTTACTTTGTCAACTCCCATCTTTTTGAAGGCAACCTGCAGAAGCTTGAAGTTGTGAATGTATTCGTGCTCCAGCTTAGCACCAAATTTGACTTTCTTCAGAGGCACAGAGTTGGGGAACAGCATGTCCATGAATTGGCAGTAGGCAGCACCTGGAAAAAACAAGACCCCCCACAAACAAACGTTGCATTACAGATCTTCTGAGATTTTAATTTAGTAAAATTGTTACAGGGACTGGGTCGGGTGCTGCAGGTTCCAAACTGGTGGATTCCTAAAAAAGAAAAGGGTAAAAAATAGAGCTCATCTTTCCTACATGTAAGAACAGAGAAGATATTCTTTATTTAACTCACAAACCATCACGTCAGCTCTTTTTTAACACCTTTCTTCTGCACTGTTGGACAGTGAATGGCAGCCAAGTGGTGACATCCTGGCTCAAGGGTAAACAAGCAGTTTTCACAAAACAGGAGTGTCACATCATTCACTACTCTGCTCATCTGAACACAATGAAACACAGATGCACATTAGGGCTGGTATCACAGCACAACACAGGTGAAATTACTCATTCCTACGCAGTAACTTCTTTGCTTCTGTTTAGATGAAGTTATTACAGATTGTTTGTGTTCCTACATGTTACCAGAGCTTAAACACTGTTTTTTTCCTGTCAGGTTTTGTGTTGCAGCGCCATGGTCAGTGTCAGATCATCTGAAAGTAACAAAGCAACTCTTTTCTTATTTTGGAAATTAAATTATTACGCAAGTGCATCACTCAGTATCTCTAAACTACAGAGGATCTGGGCTATAGATTGTTATTATACAGCTTGTGTGTGGGTAATGTGTGTGTCTGTTTCTTTTGTTTGTGGCACCAGATGGAGTAGCACTCTAAATCTCATTGTGTTTTTTTGCAATACAATGACAATAAAGGCTTTCTAAGTTCTTTTCTATTGTTGTAAGTGTACGGTGTCCCTACCCAATGGTAAAGTCTCTTACTTTGATATGAACTCTTCATCTGCAGATGAAAATGCAGTTGAATGTATCTGTCCACCTGGGATTAAATCAGCCTGTGCTGGTATCTGCTGTTCTGACAAGCCTTTTAATTACACACTAAAAAACTGTGGATTTAAACATTAACATCTGCAGAGATACAACACATGCACACACAGGCAGGTGGGTGTGAAATAAAGGTGTGAAGGATATTAGAAAGTCATCTCAGGCAATAGGACGACATTTTCCTGTTTTATACCCTTTTACACCAAAATCTGCAGGTATGAAAGGGTCTTTTAAAGATGGGTAAATCTGTTCCAAAAAAAAAAAAAAAAAAAAAAAAAAAAAAAAAAAGCCACTGACTCCTTTCACATTGCTAGACACGTTTGTCTGAGAGGAAACACATAACAAGGGAGCAATGTTATCACCTGCAGTTACAGAGTGTGCACACACATACACACAAGCAGGGGAGAAAGTAAGAGCTGCTAGCCGCTGCCCAAACTGGTAAAATGGATCTGTCACATCTCATCCCCAGGTTGGTGCTCCTGTCAGCATCAGAGCCTCTGTGTGAGGTACTCTGATTGGTGATTGTGTGTTTTTGAAAGTTATTTCGGGGCTGCAGCTCACTCTTTCATCCCTGAGCACAGTGTAGCTGCAGTGTTTTTCATTTAACCTCTCATCAGGTTTGGGAAAGAGGCTGCAGTTGCGACCTTGAAGAACATGTTCTACTGGCTCATATGATAAAAACAGACGCTTCTACCCTCCCACTGTCAATGTATTCAGCATCAGCTGTAAATGACCCGGTGTGTACTCAAATGAAGTCACACAGTCATGCAAAGTCTCTCACACGCTCACACCCTCCATTCCTCCAACGTGAGTGCTCCATCCTGGAACTGTTTCAGGAGATCTAGGTCTAGAGGAATATTAAAAACACGTTTCTTACCTGAACACAACATTTCAATCTTGGTGAGGTTCATCTGTAGGGATTCATTGATCCAGACCAGCATGTCATGACGACTTAAGTTGTCGCTGGTCACTGAGGTGGAGTACACGTTCACAGCCATCGTCAGTCACCTGCCGACACGAGAAGACAAGAGTGAGATGGAGAGAAACGTTTCCATGAGGACAGTTTGTCTGCTCTCCACTGGCTACCTCCGGCCACTGACAGATAACCGCTCACAGCCAAAACACACCCGCTCGGAGTTCATTTGAATCCTTGACATTGTCATTATCATGAGGTATTTTTCACTTTACACTGGTTTCTAATGCACAGAGAAAGGCAGAGTAAATTCTCAGATAGACAAGGGCCTTTAACTACTTACAACTAGTGATTATTGTCGTTATGGATCAATCTACTGAGTATTTTCTCATTGGAAAGTACAAAAAAATATCCCAAAGCCAAAGCTGACACGCTCAAATTTCAAATAATTAAAATACTTCTAATCTTCTGCCAATCGACTACGCAGTCATTCCAACCGTAGGTGACAGTAAAATAACACATTTTCTGTAAAATAATCAAATGAATTGATGACAGACAGTGTCACAAAGTTAACGTGACATTTGCACAGCCCAGCCTCTGGCTTTTTGGCAGCACAAATCATTGAACACACAACTTTACACTGAAGACAGGACTACAGACACACCCACATCAATGTGTTATAATAAGAACCACAAGCATTTGTCTTGAACTACAACTACCCAATGCAAAGTCATTTTCTGTTGGATGATAGCAGTGGTGTTGTCAACTACAGAAGACAGAAACTACAAAAAAGTGGCTGAGGTTTTGAGTCATTGTGCGTGCACTATAATCATTATGTACATACAGTATACTGTATTTAATGAATGTTGCCATAAGGTCTCTGGTTACAGCAGAAACCCTCATCCACAGTCCCTGCTGCTGCAGTCAGCTATTTCCTCAACAGCTGAGAGTAATAGCTGGAGGCTTAACAGGAATAACAGTTCTCCTCAGATGTAGTCGACTATTGTATTTGGATGAGCAAATAATCTGATCCTGGTAGGTGATTTCATCTAAATGAAAGACAACACAAACATTCGGTCATGTGTTCAATCATATTCAATCATATGAGCTGCTGTCATATCAAGGGATTGGTCCCGCAGGTGGAGTTGCTGATTTATCAAATAAAAATGTTGATCTTTAACCTCTGGTTGCCACTTAACAACCAATGGCTTCAACATGTTTCCTTCTATATGAGCAATTTAGGGCCGCAAATAAGGATTATTATCGATTAATGTGCAAATTATTCTTTCAGTTAATCCTTCAGTCAGTCAAATAAGATTATTAAATGTCTTGTTTTGTTCCAACAACTGTACAAAACTCCTGAATATGCCAAATTACTATCACATATACCAAGGAAAATGTTGCCAAATATCAAAATGACTTAATAAATTAGCAAACTACCCGATTAATTTTCTGTCTATCAATTAATCACTGTTGAGAAATAAAAAACTTTCCTTTGAAGTGAACCCATTCAAGGAAACGCTACTCAACAATAAAGTGCAGGTAAACTAACACTACCACTAACTTCCAAGAGTTTTACATGTAAAATCAACAAACATTCTCTGTCGCCAGTTTCTCAAATGTGATAATTTTCTGCTTCTCTTTTTCATATCATTGTAGATTTAATAGATTTGAGTTTTGGCCTGTTGGTTGGACAAAAACAAAAAGTTTAATGACACTGAAGTTTGGATCCGACAGTTAAGGTGAAATGTAAAGTTGTAATGTAAACTTAAACTATATTGATCTATTTAATGTGAAAGAGTTGTAGACATCCAACAGAACAGAACAACAACAGAAATCCAGCAGTTTTACTGCATTTGTCTGGTCTAGCTTGAAAACCACTTTACACCTGTCAAATTAAAAATTAAAGCATATCAATGAGGAGATATGTATCACCTTGGGATTATCACACCCCTGGTTTCAACTCAAAACAAAATGTGGATTCTAAATTTTTGGTGATGATTAATTGGTTTTGTCACTATTTTTATAAAAATTCATACACTGATGTTAGTTGTTCTTTCTTTAAGCTGTGCCCTTAACCTATATTTATTTTGGATGTATCCCCCTCCCCATAGGTTTTGGTAAAATATCATTTGTATCTCAGAATATAATTTATTACTCAGCACTGAATCGGATTTTTTCTATTGAACATTTACTGTTTAACTGTTGACCAGAACACGCATCCATAAATACACTTGAAATAGATAGCACGCAGCACAGCCATACAATAGTGATATTCCAGAAGGAAGAACACTCGTAAAACAACAGATTTCTGTACGTTTATTTCATGTTTTGTGTTATATTCTTGTCCATTGTGGTGGCGAATCACTAAATTTTTCACATTTTTCTGAACCTCATTAAAGCGATAAAGTATGAATCGAGAAAACAATCGGTTACAATGAAAATAATAGTCGTAACTCTATTTAACATCACGGCTGATGGAGAGTAACAGCGGCTCAACGCAACAGGGCCCGTTCAGAAACTTGGAAGCTACCGTTAGCCGCAGGGAGCCAAGTCATAAGCAGCTTAGCTTTCTCAGAAATTAGCTTAGCCATGCGGCTACCCATCAGTCTGTATGGGGAATTAACTAGTAAGCTACCATCTGACAGTTAAATCAATTATTTGCCAATTACCTTTTACTTAAAAGTAAGATGTAGCTAAGACTAGCTACGTTTCTGTCGCCGGCTAACGTGAGCCAGTTTGTCTCACAGACGTGAAGCCGTTTCCCCGCCCTGGACTCACCGAACATCGCGTTAGCTTCAGTTAGCTTGTGACTGACAATGCGACAAACTTTTCATTTTAGAGTCCAGAGCTCTGGATATGTCCGCATTTGAAACGCCGCTAACAGAGGGCTGCTATTCTTGAAGCCTTGTCCGAGTTAGTAGGTTAACCCGGGGATCCAGCTGACGCATCCCGGCTCTGCTTCTCTGCTACTGACAAGCTAACATTTTAGCTAACAGAGCTTAGCCGCCACTTCACATGCCGGCTAATAAACGGTAGCATGAGAGAGCGCCGTGAACCTACCGAGAGTCGATCACGCTTCCTGGACACGATGGTTTATTTTTCTCGGCTGCAACTCTGTGTCACAAAAAGACGATCTGCGTTTGTTTCGACGTCCTCGCCACTTCTGCTTTTCTGCTCCTCTTCTTGGCAGCTCACGCTCACTCCACCGGCAGCGGAAGGACCGATTTCATGACGTCACGACGAAATGGGTAACGCCTAAATGTGACGAAAGCAACACAACACAACACAACACAACACAGGACAACACAACACAATACAATACAACACAACACAACACAACACAATACAACACAACACAGTACAACACAACACAGGACAACACAACACAATACAATACAACACAACACAATACAACACAGGACAACACAACACAATACAATACAACACAACACAATACAACACAGGACAACACAACACAATACAATACAAGACAACACAACACAACACAATACAACACAACACAGTACAACACAACACAGGACAACACAACACAATACAATACAACACAACACAATACAACACAGGACAACACAACACAATACAATACAACACAACACAATACAACACAGGACAACACAACACAATACAATACAAGACAACACAACACAACACAATACAACACAACACAATACAACACAGGACAACACAACACAACACAATACAACACAACACAGTACAACACAACACAACACAACACAGGACAACACAACACAACACAACACAACACAACACAACACAACACAACACAACACAACACAACACAACACAACACAACACAACACAATACAACACAACACAGTACAATACAACACAACACAACACAATACAACACAACACAACACAACACAATACAACACAACACAACACAACACAAGACAATACAACACAACACAACACAATACAATACAATACAATACAATACAACACAACACAACACAACACAACACAACACAATACAACACAATACAACACAACACAACACAGTACAACACAACACAATACAATACAACACAACACAACACAACACAATACAACACAACACAATACAACACAACACAGTACAACACAACACAACACAACACAACACAGGACAACACAACACAATACAATACAACACAACACAATACAACACAATACAATACAACACAATACAACACAATACAACACAACACAATACAACACAACACAACACAGTACAACACAGTACAACACAACACAACACAACACAATACAACACAATACAACACAGGACAACACAACACAACACAACACAGGACAACACAACACAGGACAACACAACACAATACAATACAACACAACACAATACAACACAACACAACACAACACAATACAACACAACACAACACAGTACAACACAGTACAACACAATACAACACAATACAACACAGTACAACACAATACAATACAATACAATACAACACAACACAACACAGTACAACACAGGACAACACAACACAACACAATACAACACAATACAACACAGGACAACACAACACAACACAACACAACACAGTACAACACAATACAATACAATACAATACAACACAACACAGTACAACACAACACAACACAACACAGGACAACACAACACAACACAACACAGTACAATACAACACAACACAACACAACACAACACAATACAATACAACACAACACAGTACAACACAACACAACACAACACAATACAACACAACACAACACAACACAATACAATACAATACAATACAATACAATACAACACAACACAACACAACACAGTACAATACAACACAACACAACACAATACAACACAACACAACACAACACAATACAAGACAACACAACACAACACAATACAATACAACACAATACAACACAACACAGTACGACACAACACAATACAATACAACACAATACAACACAACACAACACAGTACAACACAGTACAACACAGTACAACACAACACAACACAGTACAACACAGTACAACACAACACAATACAACACAGGACAACACAACACAATACAATACAACACAACACAATACAACACAGGACAACACAACACAATACAACACAACACAACACAACACAACACAACACAACACAGTACAACACAACACAATACAACACAACACAATACAACACAATACAACACAACACAATACAACACAGTACAACACAACACAATACAACACAACACAACACAACACAACACAATACAATACAATACAACACAACACAACACAACACAACACAACACAACACAGTACAATACAACACAACACAACACAACACAACACAACACAACACAACACAACACAACACAATACAATACAATACAATACAATACAATACAATACAACACAACACAACACAACACAACACAACACAATACAACACAATACAACACAACACAACACAACACAACACAGTACAACACAACACAACACAATACAAGACAACACAACACAACACAACACAACACAACACAATACAACACAACACAACACAGTACAATACAATACAATACAACACAACACAACACAACACAACACAACACAACACAGTACAACACAACACAATACAACACAACACAACACAGCACAACACAACACAATACAATACAACACAACACAACACAACACAATACAACACAACACAACACAACACAACACAACACAACACAACACAATACAACACAGTACAACACAACACAACACAACACAACACAACACAGTACAACACAACACAGTACAATACAACACAACACAATACAACACAACACAACACAACACAACACAACACAATACAATACAATACAACACAACACAACACAACACAATACAATACAACACAACACAACACAACAATACAACACAATACAACACAGTACAACACAACACAATACAATACAACACAACACAACACAACACAGTACAACACAACACAATACAACACAACACAACACAACACAAGACAACACAACACAACACAATACAATACAATACAACACAATACAATACAATACAACACAACACAATACAACACAATACAATACAACACAACACAACACAATACAATACAATACAATACAACACAACACAATACAACACAATACAACACAATACAATACAACACAATACAACACAACACAATACAACACAACACAGTACAACACAACACAATACAACACAACACAATACAAAAAAAGCAACAACAGCAAGAAAATAAAGAAAATAAAACAAAATAAGATAAAAAAAAATAAAATGGAATTATACAACAAAAAATATATCAATTAAATGAAACAATAATAAAATTAATAAAATAAAAAAGGATGAAAATGGAAATGAAATGAAAGCGTGATGGTGAATAAAAATCAATAAAACATTTTAAAATAAAAAATATGATAAATAAAAACAAAAAACAAACAAAAATTAAATTAAATTAATTAACATCAGGTCTTAACTGGATCAATATCTGGAATTTACCATGTAGTGTTTTGGTTGGTTCTAAAATTAGATAGGATCGTTCATCGGTATTACACCTCGAAGTTGTTTTTTTTTTTACAAAATTTAAAAAGGACATTTATGTTCGTTGTTCTTTTGTGAACCCGAATATTAGATAATTTGTGTGTTGATGTGAATGAGGTGGGGTTGAATTAATAATGTCGCTCCATAACTGCCGCAAATGTTGGCTAAGAAGTTTGTCATATGTATTAGCAAAGTGATGATATATCAAAGCTGTATTTAATTCTTGTTTCCATTAGTCTCAGGGTCCAAAAAGATTGCAGGTTTAATTTAAATCAAGATCAGAACAATGACTGGAGTGACATAAAACTAATGGGGAGAAAATCTGTACAATAAACACACAACTTGAACAGAATATGAAACTTAAATTATATACAAATATTAAAAGTATTAAAAATCAGATATGTGATGCATACCTTTACACCTACTTATTCATGAAATAATCCAGTCAGCCAATCGTGTGGCAGCAGTGCAATGTCCTGAAGAAACAGGTCAGAAGCTTCAGTTCATGTTTACATCAAACATGAGAACGAGGTCTCGCAAGTTTTTATTCAGAATGGAGCTAAAAACAGAAAATCATCCAGTGAGCAGCTGCTCTGTGGACTGAAACACCTTGTCGATAAGGTGTGAGGAGAATGGCCTCAACTGAAACCACTGCCTGTGTCAACACTCCAGGCTGCTGGTTTTGGTGTAATGGTGTGGGGAATGTTTTCTTTACACACCTTGGGCCCCTTAATACCAATCAATGATGAAGTGAATGCTACAGTCTGAGTATTGTTTCTGTTTGCGTCACTTTACAGCCACCATAAACTGCTTTTGATTGGATGATGGACATTCAACAGGCTTTAAGTCTGAGCTCTGGCTGCGTCACTCTATATGTGGTACATGGCTCAGTCCAAATGCTCCTTCAGTTCAGATTGGAGCATATTTAAAATGATTTGTGCAGGGAACAGCAAACTATAGATTTTACTTGACCAAGGATTACCAATGAATTTTAGAGTGCATCAAAGATTTCTAAGTAGAACAGACACTACAGATCTTCCAAACCCAGAACAAATGTGAGGAACTTGCAGTAAAAATCCTTCCCAGCAAGGGCCTCAAAGGTAAATACATAGGCCCAAGACATCTTACAGAAGACAACTCAACTTTTATACAGGACGAAATGAGTAATAACACCAGTAATAAACTTTAGGGCAGAATGACTGCATCCAAGGATTTAAGAGTGGAGGCACATAACCCATAAGAGAACTGCTTCAACAATCCTCTTCCTAAAAGCAGAGGAAATTTAGCTGTTTCTACTTCAAGTTGTGATAATTTCCTGACATTTGAAGGAATTTGTCATCTACCCAAATACCACTACAAGCTACTGTAATTGCATGTTTGTTATTTCTGTTAATTTACAAAAGGGAAATAAAATAAGCAAACAAGAAATATTAAGAATTTTAATCAAAGCAGAAACAGATAAAGCAGGTACATGCAGACACATCTCAGATGCACAATGAGCTCTTGCATGGTTCCTCAAATGTTTTCCTACTTTAAAAATGACTCAATGCGACCGTCAGACCCTGATGTGAATGTAGTGGAGTTAAGTCTAAGGTTCCAAGATCTGAAGCGTCTCCACTTCCTCCTTTAGCTGCCTTCTCTTTGGCTTCATGAGCAGCTTTCTTACTGTTTTCCACATGCATCTCGCTCGCCGTCATGCTAGCAGTCGCGTTGTCGCTCATGCTGACAGTCGCGTTGTCATTCGCCGTCATGCTGACAGTCGCGTTGTCATTCGCCGTCATGCTGACAGTCGCGTTGTCATTCGCCGTCATGCTAGCAGTTGCGTTGTCGCTCATGCTAGCAGTCACGTTGTTGCTCATGCTAGCAGTCGCGTTGTCATTCACTGTCATGCTAGCAGTCGCATTGTCGCTCATGCTAGCAGTCGCGTTGTTGCTCATGCTAGCAGTCGCGTTGTCATTCACTGTCATGCTAGCAGTCGCATTGTCGCTTGCTGTAATGCTGGCAGTCGCGTTGTCATTCACTGTCATGCTAGCAGTCGCATTGTCGCTTGCTGTAATGCTAGCAGTCGCGTTGTCATTTGCCGTCATGCTAGCAGTCGCGTTGTCGCTCATGCTAGCAGTCGCGTTGTCATTCACTGTCATGCTAGCAGTCGCATTGTCGCTCATGCTAGCAGTCGCGTTGTCGCTCATGCTAGCAGTCGCGTTGTCATTCACTGTCATGCTAGCAGTCGCATTGTCGCTCATGCTAGCAGTCGCGTTGTCATTCACTGTCATGCTAGCAGTCGCATTGTCGCTCATGCTAGCAGTCGCGTTGTCGCTCATGCTAGCAGTCGCGTTGTCATTCACTGTCATGCTAGCAGTCGCATTGTCGCTCATGCTAGCAGTCGCGTTGTCATTCACTGTCATGCTAGCAGTCGCGTTGTCCGTCACGCTAGCAGACGCGTTGTCATTCGCCGTCACGCTAGCAGTCGCGTTGTCATTCGCCGTCACGCTAGCAGTCGCGTTGTCATTCGCCGTCACGCTAGCAGACGCGTTGTCATTCGCCGTCACGCTAGCAGTCGCGTTGTCATTCGCCGTCACGCTAGCAGTCGCGTTGTCATTCGCCGTCACGCTAGCAGTCGCGTTGTCATTTGCCGTCACGCTAGCAGTCGCGTTGTCATTTGCCGTCACGCTGACAGTCGCGTTGTCGCTCATGCTAGCAGTCGCGTTGTCGCTCATGCTAGCAGTCGCGTTGTCGCTCATGCTAGCAGTCGCGTTGTCATTCGCCATCATGCTAGCAGTCGCGTTGTCATTCGCCGTCATGCTAGCAGTCGCGTTGTCATTCGCCGTCATGCTAGCAGTCGCGTTGTCGCTCATGCTAGCAGTCGCGTTGTCATTCGCCGTCACGCTGACAGTCGCGTTGTCGCTCATGCTAGCAGTCGCGTTGTCGCTCATGCTAGCAGTCGCGTTGTCATTTGCCGTCACGCTAGCAGTCGCGTTGTCATTTGCCGTCACGCTGACAGTCGCGTTGTCGCTCATGCTAGCAGTCGCGTTGTCGCTCATGCTAGCAGTCGCGTTGTCGCTCATGCTAGCAGTCGCGTTGTCATTCGCCATCATGCTAGCAGTCGCGTTGTCATTCGCCGTCATGCTAGCAGTCGCGTTGTCATTCGCCGTCATGCTAGCAGTCGCGTTGTCGCTCATGCTAGCAGTCGCGTTGTCGCTCATGCTAGCAGTCGCGTTGTCGCTCATGCTAGCAGTCGCGTTGTCATTCGCCGTCATGCTAGCAGTTGTGTTGTCACTCATGCTAGCAGTTGCGCTGTCATTCGCCGTCATGCTAGCAGTCGCGTTGTCGCTCATGCTAGCAGTCGCGTTGTCGCTCATGCTAGCAGTCGCATTGTCATTCGCTGTCATGCTAGCAGTCGCGTTGTCGCTCATGCTAGCAGTCGCATTGTCATTCGCTGTCATGCTAGCAGTCGCATTGTCGCTCATGCTAGCAGTCGCATTGTCATTCGCTGTCATGCTAGCAGTTGTGTTGTCGCTTGTGACGTCCTTTGGTCCGGTGATGGGTTGTTGTGAAGGTGTCAGGCGGCCACCCAATATCTCAGCTTCCACTTCGTTAGTTTCCAGTTGAACTGAAAGACATTTGATGAGCTAAAGCAACTAAAGTAAAGAAACAAATTGTTTAACTTTTCTAGACTTTGACACAGAAGGAATTCACTTCCTGAAGACTTTAGATTGAAACAAAAACTTGATTTATATTCTCAGACTTAACTTGGTTTTGACCTAAAAGGATAAAAATCGCTGGACTTCAGTTGAATTGGCTGCATTCCACCATGACAACTGAAAGCTCTTACTACATTCAAGAGATCATGTATGAAGGTATACCTTAGTTTAATGATTTAGTTAAACAAAAACAACTGTAAACCTGATATTGTACAGTTCACATAGTTTTAAATAATATTCTGTTGGATTTTCAGTATCAGGCAATTAAAAGCCTGGCAAAGCCTTAAACTGATTCAGAGGAGCTGCTCACCTTCTTTAGCATGTTGCTCCAACATGGACTCCAATGACTGGTAAAGTCCAAGGGCCTTCTTTATGGAAAGATCATTGGGAAACAGATCTGTAAGCCAAGAGAAATTAAGTTAGTTTCAGAAAATAGCTCAGAAAAGAAGATGTTCTTTTAACACATAATGCTCTCACCGTTCAGTCGATCATCATTCCTCTCATTTGTGCCACTAACTGGCAAACAAGAGCCTGTGAACAGTCAACATGATGTCAATTAAATGTTATATTTCATAATCTTGTTACAACTAAATGACATTTTGGGAATTCGATTTTCTAAATTCATGCCAAAATATACCCCACTCAAAAAACGACTGACTGAAATCATTTAACCTTATTTTTACATGATTCACTCCACCACCAATTTATTAAACACAAGCTTCAAACAGAAGAAATATAAAAACCTTTGGCAAACCAGGCAGTGAGCACACAAATAAGCAAGGCCCAACCTTCTTCCATGGCTCCAGTCACTAAGGGAAAAACACTCTCTGTGCCTCATGAGGTTTTAAAACCTCCACCATGCAGGTGACACAGCTGTTTCCAATCAGCTCTGATCACTTCTCACTGCTCGTTGAGATTCAGCCTGTGAAATTTCATCATAGCTACTTGTTCTTTTATGTTTTATGATTTATGATAAGCAGCAAGTTTAATGAAACCTTGAGGAAAAAAAGAAGAATTTTAGAACAGATATTTAAGAGATTTCCTCTTCAGTCAGCCATGGAAGCATGAAAAGGCTGCATCTACAAAAACTGAGCCAAACAGTTGATCTGTTTTGGGGGTGGGGGTCATTTTTATTATTAGGGGTCCAAGTAATAAAATAAAATCATTTTTTGCTCACCCAAAGCAGTCAAATTTAAATACAGTGAGCCCAAATAAATAGTTCTTAGCCAATAAAATTACACCCACCAGGCTGTTAACACCAACCTCAACAACAGAATAAATAAAGTAAAATAAAGACTCCTTCTCCTGGATCACTCTGAAATGTGTTTTAATTATTATTCTTGTATTGGTCTTGTCAACAATCTCAAGTAAAAATTCCTCGTTTCCATCCCAAATAAACAACATGAACAGATGAGAGATAAACCTGGGGTACACATGTATGAAACAACAGTATCTGGTGCCTGACAGAGATGGTCACAGATGGGTTGGAGACTTCAGTCCCCCTCCACACCGCCACACTGACAGGCTTCATACCTCAAAATCATTCCCCTGTTGTTATGTGCAAAAATGTTATATAGTCCACTTAAACCCCCCCACCCAAGAAACAGTCCTCCAAACCCGTGTTCATGATACAATCATCAGTCAGTCCCAGTCCACTGCATTAGTATTCTATACAAGAACCAGTCAATTACTACGTGTGTGGTCGAGGATTATTCATTACAACAAAGTAAAAATTATAAACACTGGATATTATGGTCACTGCCCACAAACATTTTAGGTATAAGATTCAATCAATTGTCTGTATTAAAGGTCCCATACAGTATAAAATCTGATATTTTTTTATTGAATCACTCAGAAGACAGTCAGCCAATCAGGAGAGAGGTTCAGATCCTCTCCTCTGATTGGCTGACTGACCTGTTGTTACTAGAGCTCCAGAGAGAAGCCTGAGAGAGGAGATGTAAAACTACACTGAGATGGTTTTTGGTTCTTAAAACCACAGATATATCTTCTGATGGAGATCAACACTTCAGATAAAACTGGAGAAGTGTAAAATATGGAGCTTTAAAACTGTGTTAGATGTTAATGTAAAGAAAAAATAATGCAAAGTCTTTTTTTTCTCCTGTAAACAACAAACATGATTCAAATATGACAATAAAGCAGCGAGACAGCTCTCAGGTCCGTTCAGTTCGACAAGATCCACAGTTAAAAATAAATGTAGCAGTGGTGAAAATGTCTGTTTTTAAAATGCAGCATCTGACCATGATTTTTTATATTCATTTAAAAATAGTTAGAAACAGAATGTTCATGAGAAACAGTTTCGACGGTTCCTGACCACGAAGCCCTGGAGGAGATCAGCTGAATATAACATCATCAGCGCGCAGCACCATTCATTTTGACCTTATACACCGACAGAGCTGTCATCCGGCAAAGTTTTCTGGAGGAAGCATAATCTGCCATTTTCTACCCGAGACAAAGAGCAGCTTTGGGGGCCAGCGTGACTCATATGAACAGAAACTACATGTGTGATGAGAGACTAGAGGGCAGTGGAGGAAAATGACCATGAGGCAATGATCCACAAAAGCCTGTCTGTGAGCTGGACTGAACACAAGAGACCATTTATGCTCCGTCTGCTTCTCATCAAACATATGGAGGGAAAACCTTCCTCACACATCTATACATACTAAAACATAACCTCCTCTATCTCAGCTGCTGCAGGTCTGGAGAGGCAGGGGAGGACACAGAGGTGGAGGAGGTAGAAGTGGTGGTGGTGGTCAGAAGCTCTTCACAGGCAAAATAGTCCTTCAGTGGAGCGAAGAGGTGACGGATGACCGGCACGCTCCACGCCTTCCCCAGCACCTTCTGCCTCTGCTGCCGGTTCATGTTCCTCACGTCGGTGTAGTGTTTGGGGAAACCAAAGATTCTGGTGAGAAGGAGAAGGGATCTGTTAGCTGCAGTCCACATGATCTCACTCACTGAAGTGGGTGAAAAAAGAAAAACGCAGACTCTTCTTTCCTATAAAATTTTATTAATGACGTTTAAAGCACTACATGGCCTAGCGGCCTAGCCCCAAGCTATATTGCAGACCTTTTAGACTACTATGAGCCAGATCCTCAAGTAAGGCCCTATTAGTTGTGCCACAGTCCACGCTCAGAACAAAAGGTGACTGCGCGTTTGCTGTAAGGACACCTGTGCTCTGGAACAGCCTGCCCAAGAACATTAGGTTAGCAAAATCCATTGAGTCCTTTAAATCCCTTCTTAAAACACACTTTTATAAACAGGCTTTTGTGTGAATTGTTTTATTTTATCTTGTTTTATTCTCTTTTATTTTATTTATGTGTCTTGAGGGAAGATGATTTTTATTGTGTGTAAAGCACAAAAAAAAGTGCTATATAAATAATATTATTATTATTATTATTATTATTATTATTATTATTATTATTATTATTATAACCAGACACCTTCTTGCAAGGCGATCACTTCAGCTGCAACGCACATCAACATGTTGATGTTTTGACCTCAGACAATTATTAGCTGCTGTGCAGTGTTTTGGTGTGTGATCAGCCTTCAAACTCATGCGTCTGCTACAACCTGGGCCTCAGTGATATCGTACTAGTTTCACTGCTTCCTGAAACAACAATGCCCGTTGTCTCAGGCTACACCCACACGACTACGTCTTTGTTTTAAATTGAAAACACTCTCTGTCCAGACAAGTGTTTTAGCTCAATATCAGAAACGATCTGTGTCCATACTAACACATACATGTGTGACCATTCACGGACACTGGGCATGTGCGAGCCGGTGTAAACAGGAAGCCGACTGTCTACACTCAGGTGTGCGCAGCTGATTAGTTGCAGTAAATACTACCAACGAGGAAAGCAAAGGCAGCTGTAGTGTTAACATGCAGGATTTCAATGAACAACAGCTGCTAGCACAGACAACAGGGTCAGTATCACGTGTAATTCATGTTTTCACCACTGGCAGCTGAGGCTCATTAAGAGCCAATCAGGGAGCGATCAGCTGTGTCTATGGCATCGTTTCCAAAGGTCAATGTTTTTACCCGTCCAGACTAGAACACTACTCCCGAGCAAAAGAGGTGCGCGTTAAAATGAAAGCATAGTTGTGTGGACGTAGCCTCAGACATGATGGCTGCACGCAGAGACCACTGTTGAAGGTTGGCTACTCAGATCAGTGGGACTGTCTGAAGGGGGGTTAGCAGAGCAGGGGGGCGGGCTGAAGGCCGTCCAGCAGGAGCACAGGAGTGCTGTGTTTGGTTTCATGAAAACTATATTTTCTCTGCTCAGAGTCAGTACAACATGAGAGCAACGTTCTGCACATTAACACACATCTGAAAGTTTCAGCCCAGAGACTGACTGCAGTTACACAACACGCAGGACACACACAAAAGTTTATTTAATGAAGTTGTGAGCAGATGAACAGAAGATGTGGGCGCGCACACACACACACACGTACTTCTATCTTTGTGAGGACACTCACTGACATAATGCATTCCCTAGCCCCTTACCCTAACCTTAACCATCACAACTGAGAGCCTAACCCTAACCCTGACCCTGACCTTAACCTAAACCTAATTCTAACCATAACTCTGAAACCAAGTCTTAACCCTCAACATGTGATTTGAAGGTGTCTCAAAAAGTGAGGACCGGCCAAAATGTCCTCACTTTCCCAAAATGTCCTCACTCTGTTAGTAAAATACTTTTTTTGGTCTTTACTGTGTAGCAAGTACAAGTATACATACACACACACACACACACACACACACACACACACACACACACACACACACACACACACACACACACACACACACACACACACACACACACACACACACAGCAGTATCATGATGCCTACTTTTCCAGCTCAGTGATCCAGAGGTTGTCCTCTCTGCCGTTCTGGAGGACGGGCAGCAGAGACACACCTTTCCCCTGCTTCAGAGAGTTTGAATTGGTGGTGATCGTCCTCACTTTAGTGACCTGGAACAAAAACAACATACAATGCCGGTTAACACAATTATCAGTGGTGTTATAAATACACTAAAAGGAAGGAGAGAGCAGAAGCAGCAGGTCCAGTCACTGACCCTGGCTTCTCTACCGATCTCCAAACAGTCCTGAAGATTCAACTTGTCACTCTGGGAGGCGATGATGGCCCTGATGGGAGATAAACAGCAAACAGACCAACTTCATTCATACAGCATTTCTAAAAACATACGTTACAAAGTGCTTTACAAGATGGACAAACAGACAAATAAAAGAAACAAAGACAACATATGAAACCATGAATGGATTATTGAACGACTTTATCAGCACAGGCTCATGGATATAAACAGTTAGGTGGCCCCAGGACAAGAGGCTCTAGTCCAGGGGCACAAAGAGGCATAAAAAGACACAAAATGAGGATGACTTCTCATAAAATGAATAAAAACAGACGTAAAATGACTAAAAAGAGACAAACTGAGATGTAAAACATCCAGAGACATGAAACAGATTAAAAAGAGACACAGGACAGGTATGATTTAACACAACATGAGTAAAAAATAGATGCAAAACAAACACACGGAGACACAAAACAACTCCTTTCTCTTAGTGTGGAGGTCTACTCCACCACTGCTGCTGCTGGAAACTATTTACTTTGAGTAATTTAACTCTTATAACTGATGATGAATTAAATGTCATACCTGCTCATCCCTGGGATGTTTCCCCAGAAGTAACGAGCTCTGTGAGCCGGGCTCACTTTGACTGCATCCACCAGCACCGGGTTACACTGAGGAAGAGAAGCAACAGTCAGCTCTCTGCCATTCAGCCAGTCCTTCTCCAAGTTAAAAGTAAACAGCAGAGCAACAAGGAAGGAAGAAGAGCGATGTGGCAAGAAGATGAGAGGAAAAGAAGAAGGATGAGGAAATGGACAGAGGAGAGGGAAGGAGAGAGGAGGAGGAGTCAGGGTTAAAGGATCCACCAGGAACCAAAGAGAACTGTACTGGATGAACCTCGAGGAAGCGGCAGATGTTGACTTTGTCGTGTGTGTTCATGAAGACCACGTTCTCAAACAGCCAGAAGAACAGCCGGGGGTCTCCCTCTTTGGGCTTCAGCAGCTGAAGGATGCGGTAGAACTCAAAGAACAGCCGGCCGGTGCCCTCTGCCAGAGAGAGCGGAGAATTACACCCAAGAACAAAGACCTCTGCACCGTAACACTAGTTTAAAACACTAATACCAACCATCTGTAAAAAAAAACTGTGATTGAAAAATAATCAATAAGATCACAGCACTGTGGGCCAGTCGAGGGTGGGAATAATATTTATTAATCAGGTTTGAAAATAATGATTATTTGCTGTTGGTTAATTTATTTGATCATTTATAAAACCTAAAAGCACCTTTCCAGATTGAATCAGTGACTATTTGGCATCTTAATATGGTGATCATTAACATAATTATTCAATTTTTAATTGTTGCCCATCAATTTATTTAAAGCTCATGTGTATATAACACAGCTACGTACCATAGAGGCCTTTTCTGAACGGGTTGACGATGGAGAGGTCGTTACAGGGGCTGCCACCGATCAGCAAATCAAACGGACCCCACCGCTCGATCTGGATCGTCAAAGAGGAACAAAGAGCTGGTTCAGCTCAATAATCAGCTAAATGTCATTTCAGTCACATCAGGAGATCAACACCCAGTTCTCAGTTTATTAGGTACACTGTTCTAAAATGACCTAAAACCTTCATCAAGGTTCTAATGTTCAGTTCTGGTTGAAATGTTTTGTGTGTGTGTGTGGACATACGTCGTTCTCCGTGATTAACCGGGCGTCACCCACATGGACGATCTTCCCATCGTGGTTGATGGTTGCCACGGCAAGTGAATCCTCACAAACCTCGGAGGCGACGTATTTCTCTACTTTAAAGCCAAGATCCTTCAGCACCAGGTAGCCTGACACGACACAGACACACACATTCATACTGTGTGTTCATAATAACAATGTGTCAGAAAGAAAGTGAGTTCAGAGCAGAGTGAGACCTCAAACTCTGATTAATCTGATCCTAAACCAGATTTTGTTTCTCAAAACCATCCTCAGCCTGAGATTTAAGACGACGTTGATGGTTTTATCTTTGTCCTCTCTCTCTGTTGGCTCTTACACAGTGCTCACGGTCTACTCAGTGAACTACAGTACAAGGAATGTTTCAAATTAAAGGACTGAACCATCAGTCATGTAATACTTCAGCATCATCTTCACCCTCATTGAGCACGTACATGCACTTGTCCTTAAGTAAAGCTTTGGGAATCGTGTAGAAATTAAAAAGCATTTGTGAAAACGCTCTGAACTCCTGAAGTCAGTCTAGGTCTGTGAACTCACCTGTTGCTATGCCATCAAACAACGAAAGGACTCGCAGGGGTCTGCGCAGGTTGGCGGGGATGGACGGGTAAACACGGTGCGGCTCCTACAGAGGAAAAAACCAAGTGGTAACTGAGCCGGTGTGATTCCTTATTAATGGACTTTGTTTTTGGGAAAAAGGGAATTTCAGTTCCTGATTTAAGTTTGTGTTTTTAAGATTAAGATCCTTATTAGTACACTGCAATATTATAACACGTGCCACTTCTGTATTTAATTATTTAATGCAGTGTCGTCAGTTTGTCACTTATTTGTGATATTTGGTCTCATTTATTTTATTTTAGTTCCATTTATATTTCCTATTTATAGAATATACATATATCCTTTCTATATTTATATTCCCACATATCCCACCTTTTATTTTGTTGGTTATTTTTCTATATAGAAGATGAAAATAAACGTAGGTTGCAGCTCTAAAACCAAACAGTTTTTAATTCAATACTAATAAACCTCCTGATCAGTAAGAATATAAACTGTGCGCAGATGATCCTGTCATTGCATAGTGAAGAATTAATTTACATTTAAGTTTTTATGTATTTAGAAAGAAGGTGAAAAAAATGGTGACAATATGTTGTTTACTTACAAACTCCATGGCGCTGTTGTTGGCAAATAACTCCTGAACGCGGATGCTCCAGTCCTCCCTGGGGGTCAGAGCTCCATGGGGCCGGTGAGGCTGACACAGGTAACAGATCCACGGGTCCAGCTGCGTCAGTGACTCGAACGTCCCTGGCCCTACGAGGATGTTCAGACAGTCCTTGCAGTACGATCTGCAGACGGAGAGGAAGAAGATTTACTTCAAGGAAAACCTGGACTCTACTTGTCTACTTGTTTTAGTTAGTTAGATTGAAACGTAGAGACAGAGATGAACAGACCAACCTGCAGCAGCTGTCGTTGCCACAGAGTATGACCTCCAGGCCATAGCAGCAGATGGTGCAGTAGGACTGATACCCATCTTCATCATATCGATACAGAGTTTCTGTGAAGTTATTCTACAGAGACACAGACAACGTCACAGCCACTGGTCAGGGACTCTTCAGTGGTTTAAAGAACGTGCTGAAATGCTCCGACTCCATTATGTTCTGTGTTATTCAGACGTGGGAATGTGTCATGTTCTGACATCTGCAGCTTCAGATGACCCTCCGTCTGCATTTCCATATCAAAATCAAATATCCAACCAGTTTTATAACAGAACACAGAACCTGAAGAACAGAGCTGGATTAAAATGAGAGACTGTGTTTTACACCAGTCTGACAAACAGCGGTCAGACTGGTCAGACACAGCTCCACAGTTCCCTAAAACTTAGATGTCCTCTTCTTTACATGTCAGTGTTTCTCAGTATTTAGATGTGAATGATAAACTAGGTACTCTCATTGCATGCATCCCAGGTTAACAGTAGCAACATATTAACACAATTCTGACCTGCTAACAGTAGCTCTGCCTCTTCAACATATTTGCCTGGTGTTTACTTTGGCTTAGTTAAAAAGATAAGCTGTCATTTCCATGCAAGTGTGCATGTGTGCGCAGCCTAGGAAGTAATCGTTACAATAGCATTTAATGGCTGAGCTTTGAAAGTCATGCTGACTGGTCAGAATCAGTTAGTATTTATATATATTATGTATTTATAACAATATTACATTACAGAAGGATATAAAAACATTTTGCATTTTAATTCTAGAGTAACAAAAGTAAAAACAACTGGTTTAATGATCATTTGTGAGGATTCAGTATAATGAATTGTGCCAAAGATCGATATATAAAATGTGGACGTGCATACGAAGAGTTTAATACTTTAGTAACATAAAGAGAAGTGGATGGTTTCTTACTTTACACTTTAAGCAGAGGCTGCCTTTAAACAGAGGGTGGGATATCTCAACCTTTTCAGTTCCACAACACAAACAGAAGCCTGCAAACTCAACACAGTGACAAAACAACTGAGGAACAAATGAGCAACTGAGTGAATTTATCTATGGATACAACAAATGCAGCTAAAGACACATGATGAAAGAGTCACTGGAGTATTTCTTAACAAATGTGCACATGTAGCACAGCCTCTAATCAACTGACTGATGATATAATGTCATCATCATCCTTTTAACATTACAAAATGAATTTTCCCTGCATAAATAGAATTTAGAATTAAAATCACTCACCTTCAATGTCCAGTTTCATGTCCATGATCTTATGAATGGTCTCCTCTGCAAGAAAACCAGGAATAATAATAATGAGCGAATGATGTGTGATACAAAACTGCAGAATCACATCACAAGTTGTCAATAAAATCTGCTGCTCTGTGAAGGCGACTCACTGAAATATCACAGGTCAGAACCAGCTCCATCAGCTGTTCTTCAGGTCAAAGTCAACTTATTTATGTCACAAGTGAATATTTATGCGTCACTAAATTAAACACACAAACTCGTTCTTACATAGAGATAAGTTGTTACATATGACCCATTAAGCCTGAAGAGTAGAAGAGGTGATGGGATATGGTTCATGTACCTGACCTGAAAATGTCTAAATGTCTAAATCACAAGCTTTTCATCAAATTTCCATGCCTATAAATGATGGTGATTTCATCCAGTCTAAAGGTAGATGTCCATGTGTTTTTGATTATAAAGCAGGTCTAGGTTCTATATTAATACTGTGAAAGTATCAGAGCTTCAGTCCACAGAGAAATGCACACAGCCTGTATTCAGAAACTGAGCCTTAAAACCAGCCGTCAGGACTTCTGGGACTTTGTGATGTCACAACAAAGCAGTCACCGCCCTCAGCCACTCCCCCAGCCCCGCCTACCTGGACCCACCATCCAACCTTGCAGGATTTGGTGTTTACCTGAAATCTGCTATATTTTTTATTGGATCACTCAGAAAACAGTCAGCCAATCAGAAGAGAGGCTCGGAGCCTAAATTCTGTTGTTTACCTCTGAGCTTCTGGTCTGGCTGGGTGTAGAAACTGCTCTCCTGGTTGGTCTTGTTGTAGGTTTTGGTGTAGGTCCTCTTCTTGCATGGTACGAAGTCAGGTGACACGTCAACATCAGGCCCATATAACAGACCTCTTTTCTCCTTCTGACCCTTCCCTCCTTTCTCGCCTCCCCATCCTCCTCTGGATCCCTTCTCCTTCATCCCTCCTCTGGTGCTTTTCCCCACAAAACCACTTCTCTCCTCCCATGCAGTCTTTCCACCTCCACCTTTGAGGGAGGACTTCTCTCTGGAGTTGCACGACAGTTTGTTTAAGGAGGAGGCCACTTCTTTCATCTCAGCACTGACATTACTCTTGCTCCTTATCCGGGGAGAGGCAGAGGCTTTCAGGAGGAATTTATTATTCAACCTCTGCCTGTGACATGATTTAGCAGCACCTGGAAAAATCGCAGTCATACATGTGAACATCACATAATTTATGCACGGTTTCAGGGCTCTGAATCAGATGTTTGTACCGTTTATGGAAGTCAGTGGTTTGAGTCTGTCTGGGCCTGTGGGTCGGAAACCTCTGAGGGCCCAGTCTACCATCTTCTTCAGCAGCTCTTTTTTGTCCTCAGGATGCACAGAGAAATGTTTCTTACAGCGAAGTGCTGCCTCCTGACAGAGGAGAACATAAATATGAAATGCAAGTGGAGAAATATGCAAACACATCTGAACACCTCAGGTTTAACTTCTGCCTCTAGGGGTCTCTCAATCAAAACGTCATGAAAAATAGCGTGGGATCATAAAAGTTGTTGTCTTCGCCATCATTGCCGTCAGTTTCTCCCAGTTTAGATTCCTGCAGTGTCACTGGTTCAGGAGGTTTCTACCTGGAGCTGGATTCTCCACAGAGGTCTCCTCTCCACAACAAACAGATAAAGGGATTAAAACCAGTAAAATCAGCCATTCGCTGAGGCTCTCTGGCAGACACAGGACGTCCCAGAGAGAATGGGAGAATGTATATAACTTAGGTCTGGTCATATTTTAACATTTGAATGTGGAAAAGTTTCAGATTCTAACTTTGATTCCTGTTTATTTTCACATACACACAGAGACTCACTGACCTCCAGTGACAAGAAAATGGCTTCTTTGTACGTGGCGAGTGTGGCGAAGGAGTTGGCACAGAAGTGCTGGCTGAATGCAGCAAATGGTGACAGATCCTGCAAACTGGCCTGGAATCAGAGCCAAGACGTCAGTGCAGAGAACGGGACTGGATATAAAAATAGATTTCAGAATGTAGTGAACATTTTTAGAATATCAGGAACTCAGCAGGCGAAAAACATGGAAGGCTGAAATAAACAAGCACAAGAAATTCCACAAACACAGTAAAAACACTAATTAAAAAGCAGATCAGGAAACTGTTCTTATCCTGTGTCACAGAGATGTGACAGGATAATTAAATACCGTCAAAATAAATTACTGTTAGCTCTCATTTTGGGCAAGTTCTCAACAGGGGATCAGCCCTTCATATGAATATACAGTCAGTGTTTTAACTGTTTGACCAGTAGTGGAACTGGTTACTCATCTGGTACCAAACACAAGGATTCACTGGTGAGAATGTGACAATATTACTGTAGCGTCTCTACATAGAGGAAGTATCTATGTACAGGATTGTATGATGCACTGTATTAACTCAGATTCCCTGAACGTCGGACTCACCTGAGAACACACCCTCTGTCCGTACCACTCCACCAACCTCCTCCCTGGAAACAGCTTCTCTTCCTTACAGGGGATGATGATGGCTGGCCAGGGAGAGAAGGCCTCCACCCCTCCACCCCAGACCAGCTCCCCCTTCACACCCTGTATAACACACACACACACACACACTAAAGCACAAGTACTGACTGTTCCTTCCTTAATAACTTGACTCCCATGACTGAAGCCGTCTCATTTTATTTTATCAATCTCACTGAGTCTGTGAGGGTTTTAATTTAATAGTGTTTAAAAAAATATAAAAATTACAAGAGACCAGAGATATAATGAGGTATTTTTCTTATGTGTTGGTTGATGGAGACCAAAAAAGAGCTAAAAGCAGAGTGAATGTGAGTGAATGAGATATGTGATGGCTATGTATCAGCCAAAAAGAGTACAGCTTCAAATGTGTTGTAAGTAAAACTAGTCAGTTAATTTACTGAGTATTTTCTAAACACTATGATGGTGGACCTTACCTGTACTCCTGCTGAGCTGGACACTGTGCTTGATGAAGCCATGTCGTCATCATCATCATCACTGCCCAACACGTATTCAAACTCTGCCAGTGGACTCTGGCTGCCTGCAACACAGTGACAATGAATCGTCTCAATACACAAACAGCGGCAAGAAAAAGTGTTGGAGCCTGTGGAATGATCCAATTTCCTGCATTAACTAGTCATAAAATGTGATCTGATCTTCATCGAAGTCATGAGTGCAGACATTTACTCATCTGAGAGATGCTTTCATCCAAGTGAGGAACAACACTGAAGCGTCAGTACAGTAGGAGACATTGGAGTAAACACTGGGTAGTAAATCTGCTCAATAAGACAAAGTTACAGGAGATCAAGTAATTATTAATTATTATATATTATATTTTTCTTACCTTCTGCCTTTAGTCTGATGGTCTGAGATATTCTAGACTCTTCAGTGACGTCAACCACATCTGATAAAAACACAGCACAGTCATTGTTTATTATTAACTACGTTTGCTGTTGGCATCGCCTCATTAGTTCAGGGCAATAAACACACTCAGCTGTAGATGAAGCTGGTACAGAAACATGAACTAACCAGAGGAATTATCTGTGTAGTCCGAGTCCTCTATGATGAAGTGTCTGGAAGAAACATGTAGACTGGGTTTGGCCACAGAACTGTCACTGTCCTCTGATGAACTCGTGTCTTTCATCTTGCCGTCATAACCTCTCTGGACAGGTAGTTTCCTTCTGCGGACGCGGGGTTTCTCTGTGCGCCTGCCCGGCTGAGGTGTGGCTCTGGGGGCTTCCCTGCTGTCAGGAGGAGCCTTGCTGCTCTGTAACACCTTGAGACAGGAGCAATCACATGGACCCACATCTATTAATTTCAAACAATTTCTCCATCTTATTTTAACTTGAAAACATTTGCTAATTAGCACTTAACACAAAGTGCAACTGAGGCTGATGGGAATGCCATTATTTCTGCAGGTATTTAGTCATAAAACAAAGGTAATACACAAACTGAACTAATGATGGAGGAAAAGTTGGGGCGTTACCAAATTCATGTGGACCATGAATGTCTTTACAAAATCTCACAACAATCACCTGACTCCCAAGATCCACCGTCTCACCTGTCTCCAGTTCTCAGTCATCAGACCTTCCTCACCCACCTGTGCACAATGAACTGGATGATTCAGCTTCTAACACTCACCTTATCAAACACCTGTGTCCTGCACAGAGAGCTCGGCAGGGCCAGGAGGGTCAGGAGGAGTCGACGCAGATTAGACTGTGGTCTCGTGCCTCGTAACATCTGTAGAGGTGATACAGGGAGCTCATTTGATATTAAACAGAACATTTCTACATGAAGTAAACTGGTTTTATCGCTAATCAAACACTGTCATGTCAGTAAAAAGAAGATGAAAACTTTATTTTATTCTATTTTACTGTGTAGGTACATTTCTAATACTATAATCACACAGAGAGAAAATGTTTTTGACACCTGTTGTGGAAGTGGAGCGTGTTATTCCATCCCAGTAATGAGATAGTAACTCATTTTATTCTAGAACCATGAGGAAACCTCAGTTTACCTTTGCCCAACAAAGATCTCCTCCCATTCCTGCCGTCTGCTGCTCCTTCACTTTCTCAATGAAAGTGAGATAGTCGAGTGCCAGCTGATGTGTTTCTGGAGACTCGGCCTGACACACACCCAGCTGAACCCCCAACTCTGACAACACACTCATGGACAATTTATAATCCTGAGGACACAGACATGTACAGATGAGCAGGACAGATTTTAAAATGTTACATAAAATACTGTACATAACCTCTGGGGAGAGCAAGTTCCCCGTTTACAGTGACTCAGTTTCTACTGCATCTCCACTATGATTTAGTTTCATTTATTCTTTTTACATTAAAATCTGCCTAATTCTGATTCAAAAATACTGAGCTCTTACTGACTGTATTATGTCTCGGAATAAGAGAAATAAATCTTCTTACGTTGATGTTTTCAGGATTTTTCAGGACTGTGGTGATATTCCTCAGTGCCGTGTCTCCGAGCTGCTCAGGAATACTCTGCACTAAACTCTGTAGTGCTGCCTTATAGAAAGCCACTGCGCCCTTCAGGAAGTCACTCCTCTCTTGTTCACCAAGATCCACGACAGCGGTGGCCCACAGGAATTCTCTGGCATGAGAGCCCACGTCCACCTCTGTCGTGGGGAGCAGCTCCTTCTCGTTGTGGAGGAGTTGCAGGTCTCGTCTCCTGAGGAAACGCTCGACGACGGAGGGCTGGAGGATTTCGGCTGCATAGGACTGAATCAAGATGGAGGTCAGCTGGAGCTCCACAGCCACATCCGCTGTGCCGTTCTGTTGCAGTTCTTGAAGTGCTCGAAGGGGCTCCAACGTTTGGGAGAGGAATAGGAAATGAAGTTTAACTTTATAATCCATCAGCTGAGTTCTGATCTGGTCAGCATCCTCTGTTTGCCCCAGTGACTTAAAATACTCCACTAAATCCCTCCAGCTGCTGACCATCTTCTGCACAGAGCAGATAAAAAATAAACACTGTGCACAGATAGGATGAGATAGGTTATAAGACTCTGCATGAGCAAATACCTCTTTCAGACTGTCGTTGACAGAGGGGTGGGTGGAGTAGTGATGGTGGATGTCTCTAACCAGGTCAACCACGCAACTAAAGGAAGCAAGGAGACCGCTCTGACACGCTCTTCCTGCAATCCCAGGGAGTCCGCAGAGCGACACTAACCCCGGGCTGTAAGTCTGGAGCTGTGATACAAACACCTGGCTCACCTCTGGTTGTGGAGTGTTACAGTAAAACACAGCAAGGTTGGACAGAAAAAGTCCACATTTCTTCAGCATCTCAATCAGAAGGTGTGCATCAGTGTCCACGTCCGCTGAGGTCTGAGGATCCACAGCGTCCACACTCAGCTGCAGAGTGTGCAGCAGCTTCACCACACTGACCCCTGAGCTCTGGTCAAAGTAGCCAATCAGGATGACACTTGTGCTCTGTCCTCCACCCAGCTCCACCCCCATGTACAGGTAAAGGCAGTACGGTATGTGTGAGCAGGCCTCGACGATGTCTTCTTGGCGGGACGGTCTCAACAGTGTAGAAACTGAAGGGCCAGAAGAGTCTTTACTTGTAGCCACATTGTCAGAACAGTATCTTCTGATGAAGCTGACCACTGCTGCTGGCTCTGCTCTCTTTACCTCCTCTGAGTCTCCTGTCACTGTTATCTCCATTTTCTCTGTTTTCTGCTCCATCGTCACATCCACCACATCATCATCATCATCATCATCAGATATCACAACTACCACATTAGCATTCCTGTTCAAATTCCCCCTGGGTTTTTCTTGTCTTGGTTCTTCCACTGTTTTGCCCTCCATCTTCACAATAATCTCCAGTTTCTGACGAGAAGTCAGGGAGGAAAGCTCATCTGTCACGGGAATAAGAAAGACACACATAAGAAATATGTAACATTGCTGGCTTCATATCTCTGTTAAAGTAAAGACCTTCTGTCAGTCAGACATTAGTCTATGTTACACAAATGTTCATTACAGCTTTAATCAGAAAGAAGATAGATGCGGAAAGAGCCAAAAGGCTTGAACAATATTCAGCACCTGGTCTACAAGAGTGTTGTTTTTTTTAGCATTTACTTTAAATTTCTTTTGGTTTCTCATCATGAGGAAAAATCCACGGACACACATTGTTCGCACCTGAGTCAGCAGCAGCCATGCTCATACTCTGGCCCCCTCTGGCCTCCAAAGCATGGTACTCCCTGCCGTTGTTATTCTCATCAAAAAACATCTTAAACCACTGCAGGAAAGTCTGAGCCACCACAAATTTCCTCATAATCAGCGCCTGAATGGGGATGTGCTGGAGAGAGGAAAGAGAAACCTCAGAAATACCAAGTTTGTTTGTTTCTATCTGCTGGGTTGGTACTACTACTACTACTGTGTGGTGACACCTTTTCTAACCTCAAAAATATCCTCAGTCTTTCTATAGTGCATTTCTTCTCATCAGCCAACAAACACTGATAATATGTCTGTGATGAGCTGATATTGATTTATTAGTCTCACTCAAAACATGTTGTCAAATTTATTTTATATTTTAAAAATGATCATACTCACTCGGGTCACTCCAACTGCTCTGAATGCAGCTTGCAGTAAACTGTAGTTGTGGATAGAGTCCACAGTGTTACTGCTTTGGAACCGGACCCTGGAAAGGTCCAGAGACCCAGGAAATAACCTGTCCATCAGCTGGCAATAGGCTGCACCTGAATGTTCATACAAACACATAAAAATATTTAATTCAAGTCCGAACACTAAGGACCAGATTAACCATGAAAACGGTTTATTAAGGCAGCAGCACATTATGCAGTCAGCTCCTGAACTGCACCCAGGAGAGAAGTTGTGCTCAGCTGAGCAGGCTAGTGATGGGATTTGTCTGAAATCATTAAGCTAAGAAAAGAAATTATCTTAATTCCAAAACAACAACTTCAGCCTCATGTCAATTACTCATAAAACTATAATTGTACAATTGTTGGGTTTAATTTTATCATTCACACAATATAGACTTTATGGGAAATTATTAAAAGATGGAAAAAGCACAATCACACACCAGCCCTGGAGGTGGAGATGGTATTGATAAATTGATTTTTCATTAAAATACTGAGGTAAACATAACCACAGGACCTACAGGAAATGTTTTATGAAACAACAGAGGAGTGAAGTTCAATAGCTAGCTGTCACAAAATAACCACATAATGCTAATTTACACTGACCCTCTATTTTCCAAAGTATATGCATTATAACAGCAGAACTCATGACCTACCTGTGCACACCTGCTCCACCTTGGTGAAGGCTGTCTGTAAAGTTTCATTGAGCCAAGCCAGCAGCTCATAGCGGTTGTATAAATGTCCTGCATCCACACCTAAGTTTGCTGCCATCTCCTGAAGGGATGGACCTGCACAAGCACCACATCACTATGTCTTTAGATTAGAGTCAGACGACTAAAACTATGGTCTATTATTAAACAAATCAACATGTTTGACATAGAAGTCACGGTTATTTCCTGTCACAATCCTGTGGAATAAAATGCAGAAAACATGTATTTTAAATTACATTGTGCATTTACAAAACAATATTATTCCCACCTTTCTTTCCAGGCATGTTGAAAAGACTTTTGTCATGCCTTTTGGACTAGGTGACACTACAAACAGCACTGAAATCAGAGCTGAACCACTGTCCCACAACAACTAGCTAAACTGAACTACTTTCAGTAGACGTGTAGACGAACTCCAAGAAAACAGCCCATGACAAAATCATATAAACAGTGTTTTTAAATTGTCAAGAGGCTGCTACAGGTCTCGTTTACTACCCAGCACACACCCGTCACGAAGACAGCTACTTTGGGCTTTTCCCGCGAAAATGATGCATTCAAATTATGTTACAGTGTCGTTCATCCATTTTCAGTAAATGAAAAGAAAGCTGTTACTAATGAACTAGCTATTACTAATGAGTTTGGCAATGTGCTCCAGTTTATTTGACTCTCTTTCGTCAACAACCGGGTAACTGGCGTTTTTCTTGTGCCAATAATGCCGCTAAATTCATTTCTTCTCACAGCCTTTACAAATGACCACACTAGCAACTGTTGTTTTTGACAGTTAAGTTTTGCCTTCATTACTAACATGACATCAGTTCAAACTTAAGTGTGAAAAATGTCACCAACTGCAACTTACGTTTGACAAATTACCACAAATAAGTGACTGTACTTTATTTTGTGATGGCCGTTATTAATCACCTTGGGGACCTGAACGCAACCATTTGTGCCCAACCCAACCAGATGTTTCTGTGTCTACACCAATCACGTTAGAGCGGGTAACATTCTGACCAATAGAATCGAAACAGTAGGGATGAGTTCTAGAACACGGAGTTGTCCCGGCAACTGACACTGGGTCAGATTATGTACCAGGGCCGCGCTGATACTGGGGCTCAGTTCAGATCCTGTTGTGTTTTAAAGAATCTGATCTGAGGTCAGTTAGCAGTTTGCAGCAAGTTTTACAACCTCCACATCTCCAGCGGCGAGAGCCGCCATGATGGAACCGGAACGTTTTAATGGGCAGCGAGGAGTCCAAACAACACCGGATACACAATGAGCGGAGAGCTTAACATTCCCTAACCATGTGCTAACTCTGAAAGCTAAATAGCCATCAACATGACTTTTACATAACAATGCGCGTAATGCTCTAAATTAAACTTTTGCCCCAGGTCAAATAGAGTTAATCAAAAACACTGTTCGCTGCGATATAATCACACAAACGCCAAGTGAGTCCGCGACGGACGGTAGCGTCAAGTGTTCGTAAGACTCTAAAAGTTTTATCAAAGTAAGACAGGCTGGCTGTCTTATTCTATACCAAGGCGACTTAGCTAAGTGACTTCAATCCAGAAACAATGGTAACTAAACGTGTGACGGATGAAACAATCGTCCAGTCAAGACATTAGCCGGTGTGGCTACATAACGCAAGCTAATTAGCTTACACACGTAAACACTAACACAACGCTTCTGCGCCCCAACACATAACACGGCGATAAAACGCACAGTTACGAAGTTTAGTCGCGTAAATAGACGCCAATGTTAATCCTGAATCTTTCAGGAATAAGTTCGGAATGCGGCAGAGAAGCCGCAGTCCTCCACTCACCCGCTCCGCTCCGCGTCTCACGGGTTTGAAACCACCGGTATGAGACTCCGGACCCCGACACCCCCTGAACCCACCCGCGTCCCCCCGTTCCCTCTTCTTAGACTGGGAGATTGGCGATGTGACAAATTATAAATGACTAAAAATATAACGAAATAACCAGACTGCGCAGATGAGTCTGCTAGTTATCACAAAATCACTTCACATAGAAACTAACGTTCGCTAACAAGCAGCAACGTCTAACTTTTCACAGTTAGCTTTGTAGCTAACTGTAGCTTACGCCGTTCATTAGCCGCTAGCTGACATTTTGCTGGAGCTGTAGTTTAACACTAAGGCGATAGTTGGAACCATATTAACAACATTTAATTCACTCTAGATAAAATATCGACACCTTTATGAAATAAATAAGTAAATAAAACGAAACCGAACGGAGGAGTTAGGCTTTCCGAGGGACCAGAGTCTGGTCCAGACATCAATGTTTTATTGTTGTGGAAGAAAAGAAGGCAACGTAAACTGTAATAAAAGACCCAGACATGTAAATAAAGCAAGATAACAGCTTGATTCATAATGTTCATGGTCAAGATGAAAAATGATTTGTGTGATCTGTCATTTGAACTGAATTCTCAGCTTGTATAGGCTCCATACCAACTACACGCCTTTGTATCAAACATCAGATATTTTAAATCAGTTGCAAAGCAAACTGCAACTGCTGACCCAAAATATATGCCTGGGTCCTTGGTCCAAGTCTGGCCCATATGCTTCCACATCCGGGCAGATTCTGATGGTTGTCCTCAGTTACTGGCTGACAGCCAGAAGATTCTCTGCGTGTGCACCAGAACTGGTCCAGATGTGGAAACAGCATCTGCCAGTCATGCTGTATATGGGTCAGACTGGGCCAGGTGAAAACAAGCATGTGGTCCAAGTATTTTGCTATATGGGTCCCATTTTCCAATCTCCCTCCTCAATAACACTAGAGAGAAGTTGCAGTCACCTCTCAGATTAGCCCAATTTAGTACCTCTTCCAGACTTCCAATATAAATTTGAACTGTTGCTGTTTCCTTCATTCCTTCATTCTGGTTTTGCAACTGAGGGAGCAAAAGTTCTTTCCAGTTCCGCTTGAGTGTGAAACTACTGATCACAACTGTCAAGAACACATCATTCTCATTATGATTTTTTCCTGTGGGATACCACAAGGCTCTGTATCAGGACCACTGTGTTTTATTATTGTATGTGCTCTGAGCTGGTGACGTCCTCCACAAGAAGCAATGAAAACGTCCAATTCTATATTAGCGACACTCAGATTGTACACCACTACTCTGCCAGGAAATCCTGATTAATCAAAACAAGCACTTTTAATTAGAGTTCTTGGCTCAGATCTTTATAATGGTAATAATCATTGAGTATTTGTCATTATTGTTATGTTATATACTAAGTAATTAATGAAAAAAAATTGTGGATTAACCAATATTGAAAATAATTGCTTGCGATGTGGATTAACCAATAACAACATAATTACTTTCAATCTTATTGACCTTTCTAAGCCTTTCATGCCTGAGAGGATTATTCACAAAATAAATGTACACAGAGGGATTAGCATTTCACACAAGACACATCAGTGGTTTTTAGCAGCCAAGCTGTGTTTTATTGAGTAAAAGTTATATATAGGTTGCTATAAGAAGTACACAAACATAAAAAAAATAAATCAATGCTTTTCCACTAACAGTTCAAATGAAGTATAAAAATAGCACAGAATCTGTTCTTTTGAAATGCTTTTGCACTTTGGATTGGAAAAATAATCCTCAAATGTGATTCTGATAAAAGATAAAGCACAAAAGGCTGTAGTTAAAAAAGTAGAAACAGTTCTCAGATCTTATTCACACTCAAGCCTACAAATGCACACTGAAAGGGTTTTCATCTAAATAACACAAGATATCAAAAAGCTATTGATTAATATGCTCTATATTGTCCTATAATATTCGAAATTTCAAGCAAGCTTTATACTGTGTTAATATATACTGTATGTGTTCTCAATATAAAATGTCTTAAAAGAGCAGTTAAAAAAACAAAAAACTTTTTTGTGGTTCAGCAGTGTTAATGAAGCATGTAAACAATTACTTTTTGGTTTTTCAAATGACTTTAAAATCAGGCTTAAAAAGTAAAAAAGGTTGCTGTGGCACTTTGTCTGGGGCCTTTTGACCACCACAGAGGAGTTGAACTAGTCATTTAAACATTAGTAAAATGTTCTTTACCAAAGCTGTGCATTTTGTATAAAAAAACAAACAAAACAAACAATGTAGTTCTTGGTCAAATGAGAATAAAACACTTGTAAACCTTTCTATTGATACAGTACACAAAACACTGTAAAAACAGTTCCAGTGATAAAAATACAAGCTATATATACAGGGCATATGGGAGCAGAAAGCTACAGTATATATTCACAGAACAGAGATCCTTTAGGAGGAGTGATGCACAGTTGCCCCTTTGTCTGAGGTAATGCCCATTTAGTTTGATTTGGTGACAGCCAACAGCATTAAACATCTTCCAGTTATCAAAACAACAACAACAAAAAAGATATTTCAAATGACTACACCAAGTTTTTGTAAGTTTGGTCCATTGGTCAAGAGAATCAGTACCAAATTAAACTGTCCAGTAGATCACTCTGTGTGGTGAACATGCTAATGCTAAGGCAAACAGTATGACATGTGATTGCAGGCACAGCAACAATGCTGTTATAGCACTGGTCTTTATCAATATTGAAGAGCATTAAATAGCATTATATATACTGCACAGCGAAGCATGTGCACCACACAGACTTAAGTAAAGTATCAGCCAGCACCATTGAGTCACTTTTCTTTTGGAAACTGAAAAACTCCTTAAAAAAAAAAAAAAGTAGTCAGTGCTAGTTTAAAAATATATAGTGTGTTCACCAGTGTTTCCCATCATTTTTTGTTCTTTATGAACAGAAACTGCTGTAAAACCACATTTACACACAGTGACACTCACTTTTGTTTTCAATCCAGGATCATCCACATGTGGAGACACTGGCTTCCAGCTGTTACAGTAAACTAAAACAATTGTATTTTTAAAACATTTACAGTAGGATAAATGTCATCGCCCCTAATTTCTCAGCTGTCTGGGATGGTTGACAGAAGACAGAAGCTCATTCTCTATATCTCTGTTTTTGCATTGGCTTGTTTCAAGTATGTGTATGTGTAGCTCTCAGGGAGAAGTCGCTGTGACATCATAACTGTTTAACTCACTATCTATACAAAAACATGTTTATAAAATCTTTAATAAAATGTTTTTTTTCTCTCTTTTTTGACTAAGCTATTTTGCTCATATGAGCTCATCTCAAAGAAAATGACAAAAAGTAAAATAGTCATTTTGTTGTTTGTTTTTTGTTTGTTTTTTTCTTTATGACAAACAACAAATAAAATCTAATCTAAGCATTAAACCAAAACCCTGCCTCATGTCCAGGTTAGCCTCTGGTCCACTGGTCTTTCATGGGTCTTAATATTCAAATGTGAGACTGATGAACTTTTCCTTCTGTATTTGAATCTAAACACATACTACAGCACTATTTTGTTTGCATCTAGCAACTACAGCTCCCATGAGGCTTTCACAGTATTTCTGAGGCCAAAACCTATGGGATATGTAGTTATGGTATGCAAACAAAATAATCATTATTATATCTTGGTTTAAAAGAGAGGCTGTACTTTTACTGTCCAGCACAGTTGTAGACATTTATAACCTTGATTTTAATTTGGGCATATAACAGTAGTATTATATCTTGGTGTTTTAAAAAGACCTTTACGAAAATCATTAAAAAAAGACAATATTATGTCAAGACTAAAGAGAGCAGGACTTCAGCTGTCCGTCATGTGACTTTGGTTCAAGTGTTTTTCAGATTAACAGCCTGTATGAGCACCTGCCTGTCACCCTCAGCGAACAGTTCGATACGGAGACACTTAAAAAGCTGTACCGTTGGTGCTGTGTTTCATATTTTTCTACAACTAGTGAGTGTTGTCAAGATAAAAACAATGCCTTCTAAAAAAAAAATCATATTAATGTTGATACAGTCCTACTGTTAAAAGACTAAACAAAGGAGTGGGTGTCATCTTCACTCCCTTTAACTCCTCCACAGAGGCAACGAAGCCCTCTGGCCTCCGAAAGTGGCTGTACTTTCACCTTTCACCTTTCACCTGACCTTTGACCCTCCCTGTCTGACACTGTTGGATATAGTGACAACACAGCCATGGTTCTCCCTTGTGTTGTATTTGTGTATCTTTGTGTTAGTGTGTGTTATGTGTGTTTAAGTGTTTAAGGCTACAGGTGTGTTATCACCAGAATCCAGAAATAGCTGGACACAAACTAACAGCTACTTTCACAATTTTTCCAGCTACACCAACTTTTTGTTTTTTTTTGTTCTTTTAAAAAAAAGTGAAACTGGATTTTTTTCCCAGCTCTTTGCAGATGGTGGTGTTTCTGGAAAGCCAGTGTCACAATAGAAAGGCTGGTGTGTATTCACAAGAGGCATCAGCTTGCTGGTGATGGCTGGTCTCTATTCACAGGCGAAGTAGTCTTTGAGCGGTGCGAACAGATGCCTGATGACAGGGACGCTCCAGGACCGGCCCAGGAGTTTCTGTCGGGCTCCACGACCCATGTTGGACACGTCCGTGTAGTGAACGGGGAAGCCAAAGATCCTGCAGGGGAAGAAATACACAACGACCGTTAGAATCAGAGTCACAATGATGCTAAAGTTGTGTGACACTAAAGATTTCATGTAAATATCATCTAAATTATAACCATCCAGCTAAAGGGGACTCATATATTTGATTTTATCAGCCGTGTGTGTGTGTGTGTGTGTGTGTGTTCTGCTCACCTCTCCAGCTCAGTGCACCACAGTATGTCCTCCTTCCCGTTCATCAGGACGGGGAAGTGCTGGTCTTTCCCCTGTTTGATGGAGTTGGAGCGAGTCGTGATGGTACGCACCTTTCCAAACTACGAGACAACAAAAACGTGTTCAAACTAATGCAAACAAGTCGCCATTGTGCAAATAACACTGCAAAGAGTGAAAAAAAACAAACATATTGCTTCATCAGTGACTTATTCTGTAGATGTCTGACCTTTGCAACTCTGCCGTGCTCCAGACAGTCCTGCAGCTCCAGCTTGTCCATCCCAGAGGCGCACAGAGGCCTGAAGCAGAGAGAACTAATCACATTTATCACACACCGACACCGAAACAATGTCACACTCAATATAAAATTGGTCTTTCGTGCAGATTATAGCACACATGTTAGCCTTGGATTCTGCAAGTGCTGAAACATGTTGACACTGAATGGACTGTTTTTCTATGACAAACTGGGACTCAGATACGTTTTGTTTGCCTACCTGTTCATGCCCGGCAAGTTTCCCCAGAAGTATCGGGCACGGTGAGCAGCAGAAACCTCAATGGCATCAATCATGACAGGGTTACACTGCAAGACAACACAAAGTCATGAACTCACCACGCTCATAGAAATACAACTGTTCTTGTTGTTGGCGTCCTCACTGAGAATCAAGGGAGAATTCACTCTAATCAGAAATTTACAAGTAAAAATATAAATGCTTGGTCAAGTCATCTGATACATATGAAAACCATTTCCATGTATTTGATACTTAGAGGTGTCTCTGCTCCACAGTCCATGTGACTCACCTCCAGGAATCGAGAGATGTCCCTCTTGTCGTTGACGCCCATGGCGACCACGTTCTCGAACATCCAGAAGAACGGCCGGTTCTCTCCTTCTTTGGGCTTGGCCTCGCTCAGCAGACGGTAGAACTCAAAGAACAACCTCCCTGTGCCTTCTGGAGCAACAAGACATCGTCAGAGTCCATGAAATCATCTGCAAAACTGCCCTGAGTGCTTCAGGACACACTGAACATCCATATAAACACAACCCATAGAGTTAAACCCCCGTACGCACTCACTGCTCAAAATCTGTCCTGCATTAGTGCTTTTAAATGAACAGTAATTTACTAAAACATAATTTCAATGGAGCAGCATCACTTCTACAATTTCAGATACAACTTCACAATCAGAGGTGAATGACACGACTCCCTCTGGCAGGTACCTACCATACAGGCCTTTCCGTGCAGGATTGACTATCGAGAGGTCGTTGCAGGGACTTCCTCCTATCACCAGATCAAATGGGCCCCACTCCTGAATCTGAGGGAGACAACAGCACCACCTAGTGTTAGGCCGACTGACATAACAACAAAATGACTAGAACACAAGCGGAACTCATTGATAAATTCTGTCCTCTACAACATTACTAAAATATTGACATTTTATTATAAATATTATATTTTAATACCTGGAATCATCCAGTACTGATACAAAATGTTGTTATTTTTGTATTTTATATTTGGTTATTTATGTTAATTAATTTTTTTCTGCAGGCAGATGATTTCTCTTTGTATGCTCTCAATAAGAAACGTCATTATGGCTGCAACTAAAAATTATTTTAACTGTAGATTACTCTGACAATTATTTTCTTGTCTAACTGACGAATCATTTTGTCCATAAAATGTCTGAAAATAGTATCAAATTCTTGTTGCAACAGTCCAAACCCCAAAGACAGTTTAATATCAAAGCAAATATTCACATTTAAGAAGCTCAGACTTTTTGGAATTTTAACGTCCAAGATTATATCAAAAGAAATTTTTCGATTATTTGTGTTATCGTTTTAGTTCTAAATGTATTTAATTCATTTAACCTGCGTCAGGCACACAACTGTTAATTTAACATCTGCTCACTCAGCACATCTGTTTGATCTCTTAAGATCCTCCTTCAGCCAAGACAATAAAGAGAGAGATGAAGAGAAAGAAAGAAAAAGGAAACAGAGAGAGAGAGAGAGAGAGAGAGAGAGAGAGAGAGAGGGAGAGAGAGAGAGAGATAGAGAGAGAGAGAGGTGGTTATTAATCTCTTGCATGAGAGATTATACACACACACACACACACGCACACACACACACAGCGTGACTAACAAGTGAAAAGGTTTCTGAGGGGATTTACAGAGGTTGAAACTGCTCTTTGTCCTCTGCCCCAAAACCACATCACTGCAGCTGTCAGCCTCTGCTGTGGGTATGACTGGTGTGTGTGTGTGTGTGTGTGTGTGTGTGTGTGTGTGTGTGTGTGTGTGTGTGTGTGTGTGTGTGTGTGTGTGTGTGTGAGAGCTACCACTTCAGTATCATATATTCACACTTTCTTCGACGCCAGTGTAACTGGCCGTGAAACATCAGACCCACAGACAGTGACTGTGACAGGAGTGACCTCAGCTCTGTCCTCGCCGCAGCAGCTTCCGTCAGTCACGTTCACCAGGAACTAAACTTCAACAGGAACGCGTTCAAGTTTTTCTCCCTTACGTTTTTCTTGGTGATGTTCCTGACATCATGGACGTACTGGATCTTTCCTTCATGTCTGACCACGCCCACTGAGATGGAGTCCTCGCACACCTCCGATGCCACGTACTGGTCCACCTTAAAGCCCAGGTCCCTCAGAACCAGGTAGCCTGGAAACAGAACCGACAGACACAGCTTCACATGATGATCTGCTGCATTTTACATAAACGAAACATCGGCACATCAGGACAAATTCATCACGCTCACTCACCAGTGGCAATGCCATCAAACAGGGAGAGAACTCTGATTGGTCGCCTCTGCTCTGCAGGGACTGCTGGGTAAATCTTTGGTTTCTCCTGGAAGATAAAGGTAAAGTTCTTACTGCATCTGGACAGAAGAGGGTTTAAAGGTAAAAGGCTGCAGAACTTTCATTAGTCAGAGACAAGATTTAAAATCCAGCTTCATTCATTCTGAAGAAATATGAACATCAACAATGATCATCCCACCTTTTAAATCTTCATCAATCATTAGTGCCGATTCCCTTCAAACTGAGGTCTTACATTATGATGTGACCCAATACAAAAACCCAACAGACGTATTAACATTTACTGTTTATAGATGCATTACAAAAACTGAGAAAAACAACACAACAGTTACTGATCATTAAAATTTGTCCACTCTAATGTGAGACATCTTGAGTCAAAGACACTTACAAACTCCTGTCCGTTGTCGTTGGCGAAGAACTCCTGCAGCTTGAGGTTCCAGTCGTGCCGCCGTTTCAGGACGCCGTACTGCAGCAGCGGCTGGCACATGTAGCACCTCCACGGGTCCAGATAGCGAGCGTTGTTAGACGCCCCGGGGTCGACCAGGATGTCCAGACAGTCCACGCAGAAACACCTGGAAGAGGACAGGCCACAGGAGAGGAGGTGAGCACACACACACACACACACACACACACACACACACAGGCAGAGGTTAATGTGCAGCATGTGGTGTTTCTTTATGTGTGTGTGTCTGACCTGCAGCAGTTGGCGTTGCCGCAGAGCAGAACCTCTCGACCTCCGCAGCAAACGGTGCAGTAAGACTGGTAACCGTCATCATCGTACATGTAGGACATCTCCAGGTACACGTCCTAAACACACACACACACAGAAATAATTATTAAAGGTCCCAAGTTTGACACTTTCCCAGTGTGTTTTATCTGAAGTGTTGATCTCCATCCATATATCTGTGGTTTTAAGAACCAAAACCATCTCAGTGTAGTTTTACATCTCCTCTCTCAGAAGAGAGGATCTGAGTCTCTCTTCTGATTGTGAGTTTTTTCTGGCTGATTCAATAAAAAAATAGCAGATTTCACAACACTGAGGCTCAGTGTCTGAATACAGGCTGTGTGCATTTCTCTGTGGACTGAGGCTTTGATACTTTCACAGTATTAATATAGAATCTAGACATGTTTTATAATCACAAACACATGGACATCTGCCTTTAGACTGAATGGGACCTGGCAGGATCATTCAATTTCACAATAAAAAAAAACCCATCATATTGTGTTTGTGTGCAGCTCCAGCAAGTGATGTGATTAAGAAGAATAACACCTGTGCTTCTCTTACTATGACGAGCCAGAATGTCTGCTGTGAAGAAGGAGCACCTGAACGCATCACAAGCACAACAAACATGGCTGAAGACAAAGGGACAAAGTTCCACCTGCAGTAACAGTTGAGTCTGGCAGACGTGCTTCCTTCACTTTTATGACTGTTTTTATGACTTTGGGATGTAGCACTTTCATCTGGAGACACTGAATATCAGCTGATGATAAGTTCACTTTACCAGCATCAGTATCTTTGGAGACCTGCACTGGTCAAAACCTCCAGTCTGTATGTTCTCCTCCAGGTAAAGGATCCAAATATTATTCCTACTGATATACTTGTGTTTATTATTGATTTTATTCTCATTATAATTCTGGGGCCTGGCTGTTCCCTTGGTTTAGAAAAGGGTCAATGACTCATTGAAAAAATAAACCATAAAAAGCCACTTTTGTGTTGCTCTACCTTGCATGTTTGGCACAAGCCTCCTTCAAACAGCGGGTGGAAGGTTGCTGCTCTCATCTTTCCACAGGAGAGACAAAACTCTGCCAAAACACACACACACACACACACACACACACACACACACACACACACACACACACACACACACACACACGTGAATCAACGGTCGAAGAAAGTAAAAAGGAAATGACACAGTTAATAGTTCACAGATTAGTCAAACACAAACACAAAGTGAAAGTGTGAGTCTTTACCTTCTATACTACATTTATTCTTCAGAACTTCATATACCATTTGTTCTGAGGGAAAAGAGGAGACATTGTCAACAAGCTTGAAAACACATTTTCTTTTTTTAAACCTTAAATAGAGCAGAGAAACTGCAACAAGGCACAAACGCATAGTGAAAATCATTATGTAAACTTGTTTAGAGCCAGAATCTAAAATAGATCTGAGTGATTCCTCGTACAGATTTACCAAATGCATGTGACAAAGTTCTTCAGTTGAAATGTCAAAATGATAAAATTAGAGAAGCTCCATCTCCAACAAGTAAAACTCCACATTTCCAAAATATATAAATCTCCAGTATTTTGTGAGATGTTTGAGTCCTGAGCTCTACCTCTGCAGTAGGACTCCTCGGGGGCGGCCTTGTTCTTACAGAGGCTGACTCTGGGCCGCTTTGCACTGGGGAAATACTCTGGCAGTGAGACATCAAGGACCTGGTGGTCCAGAGGGTTACTGTCTGCAGGACACACACACATACACACATAAACAGATCAGTCTGACTCTTCTTCTTTGGTTAAATGAGGAGTCACAGTAAACAACAGTCTAGTTCTGCTGCTTTGCTCACTGGCGCTGTGCGTAGGTTTGAGTCCCTCCTCTCCTTTGGGCTGGAAGCCGCCGTTGGCCCAGTCCAGCATGGGTTTGACCTGGTCCTCTGGGTTGTCGGACTCACAGGGGGGAAACGTCTTCTCCGCCCGGATACTGGCCATCTGAGACGGAGGGGGTCACACAGTGAGAGACACGGAGACAGGTGATGGTGAGAGGCAGCTCTGAGAGCAGTGAAGCAACGAATGTAACTTTATAGAATTTATTCAGAATAATAGGAAATCAATCTGTCACATCTTGTAATAAATTAACATATAAATCCAATTTTACTACTTTTTTCTAAGGAAGATATTTTCAAGATTAGAAAAATACAATTTAAGGCCAAAGACAAAGAAAATTTAAAAATTAAAGTTAAAGTTTCACCAAAATTAAACCATGACCTTTAACATCAAAGCACCAATTAGACTGAATGGTGTCATGTTTTAAAGGTCAAAACACAGTGACCACATGAATGTGCAGTTATAGCGCCCCCATCAGGCCAATCAGTGTGAAGACGCAGCGTTGTGACGCATCTAAAACACATCGACAACGTTAAGAAAAAAAAAGGAAATATTCAGAGTTTTAAATGTTGAGACAGAGATGAGAGGCTGACAGCGGAGGAGAGAAGACGCCTGAGTGACGGACGAGGGCCGAGGCAGCGCCATCACACTGGGTTGACGGGAGATGATGGGGCAAACGAGGCAGACAAAAAACAGCAGCCGCAAGGAGAGAGAGAGAGAGAGAGAGAGAGAGAGAGAGAGAGAGAGAGAGAGAGAGCAGCATGAAGAGGCCTGCAGTCAGACTCTTACTACAGTGTCGACACTTTAACACTCACATAACTGACAAAAACACACAGCTGTCAGGTAGATGCCTTAAAGCAAACACAAACACACACACACAGACACACACACACACACACACAGAAAAACAAACAGAGGAAAGTGAAAGTACAGGTACTGATGTGCAGTCAAAGACATTTTCTACACGTAGACACTGGGAATTCGTCTCCTCTGCTCGACAGCTGGTGTCAGACACGATAAAATCTCAGACGGAGGAAACAGTCCTGATATACGTCTGCGTGAACTTTAACGGACCTGAACAGAACCTGCTCCACATTTATCATCTGTGGTGCAAGCGCATATTTACTGAGCTGATAAATCTGTGCTGCCGTTCAGGGTGTTGAAAAGCAGACGACTTCCTCTGAGCTTTAACAAACAGCCCGACTCTCACCTCCAGCGCCTGGAAGATCGCCCTGCGGTAGGAGGCCAGCTTGGTGTAAGAAGTCTGGCTGAAGAACTTGGGGAAGGCAGTGATGGAGTCCAGTTTGTCTGCAGAAACCTGGGGACAAAAACATGGCATCAGACAAAGTACCACGTGTACAACCATCATTATTTGATTTCTCTCCCTCAGTCTGTGTGTTTTTCTTTCCCTCCTCACCTCGGAGAACTTGCCGTCTCCAAACCACTGCAGCCACCTCATCCCGTGGCTGGCCTGCCGTTTGCCGGTGGCGCGCCACGTCACCACGATGCCGGGCCACCAGGAAAATCCCTTGATCTTCCCCCACACAAGCTCCCCAATGCCAAAACCCTTGTTGTCCTGGATGTGGGAGGGAGAGAGAGAGAGAGGATGAGGTCACGTCTTGTCCTTCATACTTTACCACAGCAAAAAGTGTCTTATTGTTCCTGAAACAGAGAAAACGTCTGATTCAACACAGAAATCGACACAGAAAAACATCAGGTTTGAGCAATTTGAAATATTTTGGGAAACTCTTCTTGACTCTGCAGGTGAAGAAAACAGAGGAGAGAAATAAAATCAGTCTTGGGGAGAAGAGGAGGAAGAGGAGCGAAGACTGATGGTTTGACAAGCTGACAGAAATCTGTAATGATATCTGTATTGTGCAAAAGCTGAAAAACCCCTTCACAAGGATGAGTAAAGAAACAGCAAATGAAGGAAAGACGAGAGGAGCGAGCTGAAAACGATAGTCTGGACTTTTGCTAAGGCCAAAAACTTTTGCCAAAGTAACGTGAAAAAGTTCCTGAAAGAAAAAAACATTTCAACTTTCTCCTACAACCACGAATGAAATCGTGATATCTTTCATAATATTGAAAACATCTTTTTTTTTTTTTTTTTTTTTTTTTACAGTTTTGCCCTGCTACCAAGTACTTATAGTAACTGTACCTTATTATATACATTGTATTATTATACTATAATATGTGGGCTGGACTGTATCAATATATTATATTTAAATTTGGATATCACCCAAGCCTCTGACTCCATTTCCAACAATATAATAATGTCCTTTATTCATTTTAATAATAAAAGAATTTACCTCTTAAAAAGGTCTGTAGCTCTAGTAACAACAGGTCAGTCAGCCAATCAGAAGAGAGGACCTGAGCCTCTCTTCTGATTGGCTGACTGTTTTCTGAGTGATCCAATAAAAATACAGAAGATTTCAGGTAAACACTCAGAGAAACCAAATCCTGCAAGGTTGGATGGTGGGCGGGGCTTAGGGCGTGGCTGAGGGCGGTGACTGTTTTATTGTGACATCACAAAGTTCCAGAAGTCCTGACGGCTGGTTTTAAGGCTCAGTGTCTGAATACAGGCTGTGTGCATTTCTCTGTGGACTGAGGCTTTGATACTTTCACAGTATTAATATAGAACCTAGACCTGCTTTATAATCACAAACACATGGACAACACACTGAATCTCACAGACAAAACTGACCTTTTACCTCAATGATCCATTAAAAAAATATCAGATTTGAATTATGATTAAAAGTCTAAATCTTAAAAGCATAACAAACATGAATTGGAGAGTATGTGGCCACCTTGGCATCACTCTGCACCTGTCAGTAAATGCCTGTGCACCCTGATTTCCTTATTTGCTCAGGTGTCTCCTTTATTTCTGCTGTTTGTTTTGCACTTCGGCCTCTTTGTGACCAGAACCTTAAAGGAAAACATCCAACCTCCCTGATAATGCCATTTCTCTTTCTCCACTTCTCTCTTTTGAAAGTTATGTGCATTGGTTAACGAGCAGGTGGGATTTCTATGCTTGCAAACAAATCCCAGCAGAGCCCGGGCGACATGATCCCTCAGCCCGTCTTAAGAGAGGAAACCCATTAGGCTTTGTAATGGAGTCTGACTGCACTAAAGGAAGCCACGCTCCACTGGGTTCAGGCAGGATCCAGTGAAAAAACACACAAACACACTGACACGCAGCAGGGTGCACAAAAGCACTGGGAGGTGGCAGTAAACACAGACACTCAGTGTGGAGACATGCATGTGTCTCCAGAGTGTGTCTCCAAGCACACACACACAGACACACACACAGGCCCCACTGTGCAGACTGGTGGTCGTCTTGACCTGAATGAAACTATTGATACTGAGCAAACACGGCCAGACTCTGTGTGTGTGTGTGTGTGTGTGGCCACCTGCACTAACACAAGGCCAGGTGGAGGAGGTTCTGTGGTCTGTGAAGGGAGTTACCCTCCTCTTCTTTCTGTCGCTGCCAAACCTCCACTTCCTCTTCCTAAAATATTCTCCCTCTCCTGCAGCTTTCTGCCGCCTCCTCTTCTCTCCCTCTGCTCCTCCTCCCTTCTCTCTTCTCCTCCGCCTCATCTCACAGATGCTTCCCGACATCTGCGGCTCACTTCTACTCTTTTACAGTATTTGATCAACCTCAAAGATTAACCCTTTAAAGATCAATGTCCCATCTGTTTAATTCAGCTGTTCAATTCTCTTCACACGTCTTTGATAAATTATACACTGCTTGAAATCTCTACATCTCCTGAGTCCATCTGTGCAAAGCATTTCAGGATCCATATCACATTTGCAGATACAGAATCGGCTCAGACTTGTGGTGGTTTCCATACAAAAGGTGCAGCTACAGGCTGTAGATTCCCGTAAGTATGCCAAAAAAAAAAAATAGGCAAGGCAAAAGTAAAACCAAAACAAAAACCCTTACATTTCTGTTTATTCTTTTTGGTTTGGACCTTCTGCAGATACTAAGATACTTCCTGGTCTCTAAGTCTCCATCGACTCATTTGTCAGTGTCTCTCTCAGACACACACACACACACACACACACACACACACACACACACACACACACTCTGTCACACATCTTACGTTGTACTCTGGTTGGGTTTCGGAGCTGGACGTGGTGCTGCTGCTCTGCGCCGAGTCTTTGGAGTCTTGTTCCATTAGCTCCAGACGCGGGGCCTCGGGGACCTCGCTGGACACAACCACGATCGTCCGAGGACCAGCGGCGCACTGAAGGAGAGCGAGAGAGACACTTTATTAGACTCTAGGGACGGTTGCAGGTTTTTACAGAATCGTGTTGCATCTGTGTTTAACCAGCTGACATCATCTCACTGTGGAGGTGTGTTTTTAAGTGAATCACTCTCCCCCTGAGAGCAGGTTGTTATCAAACCACGCGCACATCAAATCTCCACCTCACACACCAATAGCTGCATTGTGGTCCAGATCCAGACCCGGACCTAGAAACTTCAAAATGATGGAGCTTTATTCTATTTTAACCTGCAGCTTTTCTAGTCACATGATGCTGCTCAGCCAATCACTGCGACTCCAGTCAGTGAGAAATAAGTGGAGAGAGTGAACAGTAAATATGTGCTGAGATTATTTATTATAAAAATAGTTGAGACTTAAGACATGAAATCAAATTAACAAAAAGAAGAAAAACTAAACCTGAACTTTTTAGGCGTATTTCACTGTATTTTAAGACTCACATTTTTCAAAAGCTCAGTTATGTTCTTAACATACAGCCCTTATTTTCCTTTACATGAGAATAGAGCTGTTTATTATTCGAGAAGTTTTTTATATTCCCTCCGGTTCAACCTTGCTGTGTTGTCTTCAGAGGAGCTGCTGATCAGCAGACAAAAGAAAAAATGATTCCAATTTTCTTCTGCAAAGCTGAGTTTGGTTTGTTTGACATTTGGATGGAAACATAAGATTAAGAAAGACAGATAAATAAAGAGAAAGGCAACAAAAGACACACGGTGAAAATGAAGAATCATTTTTATTCTCTGATAAATGGGTGAAATTTATGTGTTTGAAGCAAAATGAACTTGTTTTTTTGAGACCTGTTTCCTCTCACTGACAGGGGAAGTAGAGACTAAATTAAACTGCCTGACTTTATCTTTTTCCACTGCATTATAAAAAATCCACAGGTTAAATCAAACTGATCTGACACAAGTGATTCAGACTTTAGGAGGAAAAGTTTTGTTAAAATAAACATGTTTTTGAAGGAAACACAGCAGCTGAATGAAAACCATCACATCATTACACATGATGATGAATCAACCTTTCTGCACAGGGTAAAACAAAAACGCTGGTTCATGCTGCTTCTCTGTGTGTGTGTGTGTGTGTGTTTTATCACTAAACTTTGTGTTTGTGTGTTTATTCACCAGTAACATGCTGTGCTCCTGTTTGCGGTTCGGTCTGCGAGGTTTAGTGTTGTTGTGCGGCGTCAGACCGGCCTGGAAGATGGTCCTGGGTCGAGGTCTCTGTCTCAAACCCAGCTGAGACGCTCCTGAGGCCTTTTCCTGTAAACACACACACACACACACAGAGTGGATTAAATATCACATGTGCATTCCCCCAAAAATGATTTATTAACCACAGAATCAGGCGAGTGTCTACGGTCTAACCTCGCTGTAGGAATCCCAGGTGCTCTCCTCCTCCTCTGACCTCTTCCTGCTCCTTTTCCTGCTTCCCGGCGAACACTGATTATCATCTGGAGAGAGAGAGAGAGAGAGAGAGAGAGAGAGAGAGAGAGAGAGAGAGAGAGAGAGAGAGAGAGAGAGAGAGAGACGGTGAGACAGATGGTGGAAAAGAAACTCAATATTTTCATGCAGCAGGTTGGTGATCCAGCCGAGGATCTGTTCCGAGACTGAACAGTGGACGGTGGAAAAACCAGACTGAAACAAGGACACACGGATGCTGACGTTGTCTAAAGGATCTGACACAAAATATTAAATGTTGAGACTTTATTTCACTTCATTTAAACTTAAACTGGGGGTTTAGGTAGTGATGCTTTATTTGACAGGCTAGTTAATGTCCCAGGGAGTTTCCTGAGAAGACGACCTTGGTACTAAGTGTTAGAAAATACAAATATAGTGTGTGTGTGTGTGTGTGTGTGTCTGTATTTGTACTTGCTACACAGTAAAGATTTTGGGAAAGTGAGGACATTTTGGCCGGTCCTCACTTTTTGAGACACCTTCAAATCACATGTTGAGGGTTAAGACTTGGTTTCAGAGTTATGGTTAGAATTAGGTTTAGGTTAAGGTTAGAGTCAGGGTCAGGGTTAGGCTCTCAGGTGTGATGGTTAAGGTTAGGGTAAGGGGCTAGGGAATGCATTATGTCAGTGAGTGTCCTCACAAAGATAGAAGAACAAGTATGTGTGTGTGTGTGTGTGTGTTACCTTGAGGCGAGGCAGCGTCTCCGTTCTGTTTGGGGCTAAAGGGGGAGGGCGGTTCGGCCGCAGTTAGGGGGCTGTTCTCATTGGTCAGTTCCACGCCGCTGTCGTTCTCTGATAGGCCCTCAGCCGGAGACGTGTCTCCGTTCACCGCCGCCTGAGGACAGAGGCAGCACAGCGTCAGGGGAAGAATTACCAGGTCTGACTGAGATTTAAACTGATTTTACAAACTGCAGCCGGACTAACGGCTGATTTCTCATCCACAAAAATTAAAATTAAAACAATTACATCATGCAGGAGACTCTTGTATTTCTACTTTGAGAAGAATTTGATACAGGGATTTATTTCAGACATGTAGCAGCATCTTCGCAGGAGCTGCTGACGAACAGTCTCAAAGGATTATCAGTACATCAGTCAGATTCAGACCAAGACAAACAGCGTTGCCACAGACAACACACCTGAAACCTGCCGGCCCACCCAGAGCTGAGGATGATGACGTTGTGTTTGATGTGTTGGCTGAAGGCTCAGCCGCTGACAGAGGGCTGACATCAACGCTCAACATTCCCAAGGCCTCGGATAAAGACTGTCTGTGTGTCCGTGGTGGAGTACGTCCACAATGTTACTGCTGTTCAGCTGTCTCATAGTCCTGTCGTTCAGTCATCAGCAGCAACGTGAAGCCCAACGTCCTGTATCTTCTAATCCCCACAGAACGGTGGACGATTACTTCACCAGAAACTTTCACACCTTTCTCACTTGTTTCCAAAAACCTCTGGAATAACTTCCAGTTAGCATGTGTTGGCTAACTGTATCAGCTAGCATGCACGTGTTGTGTACTGTTTATGAAACAACATGACTATTTCAACCAAGCATTTACTTCAAGCTACGTCTTGCAAGCAGAGAACAAACGGAAGCAAAAAAACAAAAGCATCAAACAAGATAAACCTTAAAGCTAAAGCATCAATCTCTCCTGCAGTGCGGAGCCGAACCCCACCTTCCCTCTGTGCCACGTTTTTTTTAATCAATGAGGCGTATTCTCACCCTGCTCACGTCAAAGTCACAGAAAAGGTGCAAAGATTATAAAACCAAACACCAACTCTGCAACTGGGACAACACATTCAAACAAACTTGAACTGTAGCGTTCAAGAACAACACAGCGGGTGATGAATGTGAGGCGTTCGCCGCCGGTGACGGTGAGTCATGTGTTCAGAATGAGCGGCCTGTTTGCCAGAGGGATCAGCTCGGGGCCAGAGAGCGGGCGGAGACCTCACCTCTCCTGCACCATGTGAGCCGGCCGGGCGAGCGTCTGTGGCAGCCGCTCAGCTCAGCTCTGTTCGGACTTGAACTTGCATCATCCCACTTAAAGCAGGGAATCCACCTAATCCCCCCCTTTGGCCACTCGGATTAGAGGCTGGCTGAACACAAAAGACACACAGATACTAACGTGTTTAAGTAACACCTGCGGAGATTTATGTGTGTGCTTGTGATGTAAGTATGCTCATATGTACAGTGAGTGGAGGTGAAAACTAGCAAAGGCAACAAAACTATAAGCGATGCTCTAAAAGTTTCCCTGTGGAGTTCTAGACCTCTGTTTATCTTGTGGACATGCACGAGGATGCACATGCACATGTATAGTCCAACCAATGGCGTTACACTATCAGCAGGTGATCAACAGGTGGTGGTAACATGCCCGGAGCAGAAGAAGAGAGAACAACGATATAAACTATTCTGGATGTAAAATCCTTTAAAATCAGCTTTGTTAATGTTTCATGAAGATGAAAATGCACATTTATACAATGTTAGAGCTCAAGGACGCACAGAGTGAGTTTTGGTGATTGATGGTGAAAATAACTTTTGATTTGCATCTTTAAGGCAGGAAGCTTACAGCTGAAAACTGTGAAAGTGTCGGAAATTAAAGGTCCCATATAATATAAAGGCAGATGTCCATGTGTTTGTGATTATAAAGCAGGTCTAGGTTCTATATTAATACTGTGAAAGTATCAAAGCCTCAGTCCACAGAGAAATGCACACAGCCTGTATTCAGACACTGAGCCTTAAAACCAGCCGTCAGGACTTCTGGAACTTTGTGATGTCAGAACAAAGCAGTCACCGCTCTCAGCCATGCCCCAAGCCCTGCCCACCATTCAATCTTGCAGGATTTGGTTTCTCTGAGTGTTTACCTGAAATCTGCTATATTTTTATTGGATCACTCAGAAAACAGTCAGCCAATCAGAAGAGAGGATCTGACACTCTTCTGATTGGCTGACTGTTTTCTGACCTGTTGTTACTAGAGCTCCAGACAGAAACCTGAGATGAAAAACTACACTGAGATAGATTTTGGTTCTTAAAACCACAAATATATCTTCTGATGGAGATCAACACTTCAGATGAAACACAGAAGAAGAGTAAAACATGGGACCTTTAATATTTTAAATTAGAATATAAGGTTTTAATTAGCTCAAACTCATTGTACATTTCGATGCTATTTATGGTCGTCATTTTCTCCTTCTTAATTTTACAAATGATAAAGTCCAACGTCCCTCAACTGTTTCTCTAAACTTTGGATCAAAACATCAGGAACAAAGCAGAGAAGAGAGGAGAGAGAGAAGGAGAGAGGAGAGAAGGGGAGAGGAGACAGAGAAAGAGAAGGAGAAAGGAGAGAAGGAGAGAGAGAAGGAGCAGCAGCTGTGAAGCAGATGGAAAATTGTGAGACTGTGCTGACTTTTTTAACCCAAATCACAGCTACACATATCTGAGGCTGTTTGTGATTGTTCAACGTCATAAAACAGGGAACGCATGTGGGGTGTGTGTGTGTGTGTGTGTGTGTGGGTGTGTGTGTGTGTGTGTGTGTGTGTGTGTGTGTGTGTGTGTGTGTGTGTGTGTGTGTGTGTGTGTGTGTGTGTGTGTGTGTGAGTGAGTGAGTGAGTGAGTGAGTGAGTGTACGCGTGTTCTCGCGTGTTCTCTCATTGCCAAATTTCCCCTATAATAAATGAACTCAGTGAACTTGAGCAGCGAGTGTGTGCTCAAGATGGTTAGAGAGCGAGAGGAGCTGCTGCTGCTCGGGGAGAGAAGCTGACGTCCGCTGCTGTGTGTGAACCAAAATCACCCACATGTGTTACACCTGAGAGCCGAGTGAGAGGGTGGAGAGAGATTCAGCGTGAACAGGCTCTGAGTGAGGGACAGGTGGAGGTGAGCAGAGGTGAGGAGTGAAGGGAGTTTGGATGAGAGGAGGAGCGAGTGATGACAGAGAGTGGGAGAGAGCGGACAGGAGCAGCTGCTGTGAGCACCGATTATTCTGACAGCAAATGCTTGTATTTGCAGAAAAATTAAATAATCCCAATGAAAATCACAACAGTGTGAGGCTGCGTCTCAAATATTCTGCTAGTTAATTAATCGTTTGGTTCATAAAACATTAGAAAACACTCAATTTACCACAACATGACCCAAGAAAAGCAGCAGATGTTTATGAAACGATTAATCCATTATCAAAGTAGCTGCTGATACATTTTCTTATAATTCACTAAACAGTGAATCGTTGCTGCTCTGGTGCCGCCTGTGTGTTGCTCTCAGCCCGTTTCTTTATCCACTGAACTTGCTGATTTATTTGTGGATATTTTTCAGTCTATAAAATCTGCAAATTCCCTGATTCTGCTCTGAACCCCCGGCCACACTCCTCCATCACTAACCAACACATCTCAACATAAAATATGACAACGGGAGACAGGCCGACCCTGAGGCTCATTTCAACAGCTTCACGTTTCACATCCATACATTTCCACCTGCCCAGAGAAACCAGAGGTCTGACTCTGAATCTGCAGATTCCTGCGCTGCAGCCACCACATGCAGGAGCAGATCACGTCCAATGACACCTGCAGAAAATTAAATTACGCTCAAACACATTCTCTCCCATGTCAACAAAAGATAAATATAAAATGATGCAAGCTCTGCTTCTAAAAACTCAGCATTTTCTCTCAGAGTTTGGAGACTGTGGCCCCTTGATTGACATGTGAATCCAGCCAATGACAGTCCAGTGACAGAGTGTACTACACAGCTACTGAGAGAAAACCAAGAAAGACAAAGAAGCAGTGAAGCAAAGACTTTTGATCTTTGCTTCTGGCAATGTTTTGACTTCTGAGTTAAACTGCGAGCGAATATACCAGCCAGTGTGGGACAACTGGTCAATGCTGTGGCCGATATGTGTTCAACCTGCTCTGCACAAACACAAATGACTGATTTTAGCATTAAAAACCACTTGATCAGACGTGTCCTGGTTCTACTTGTGTAAAACACATAACAGAGGAACTGCAGGAGCAGATGCAGATGATTCATGACTTTAAATGACGCCGTGTTTTCCTTTACATGCTGCGTCTGATAAAATATCCTGCTCACAAACCAGCAACAAAGAGAAAATAAAACATTGGTTTGCAGGAATGTTGAAGAAAAACAGAGCCATAACAACACAAGTACAGACATGACATGTCAAAAGTGACATCTGCACAACTACCTGGCTGTTTCCAGTGACCCGAGACAGAAATACCACATAACTTATTACCTTCAAACCTTCACCATCATCACTCCTGGAGCTGATCTGCACATGTGCACAACCAGAGCCTCCGGCCATGAACTCATCATTCACCTCCTGTATGTGCAGCAGCAGCAGAGCAGTGACAGACATTTACACCTCTGAGCTGATCATTACAACAGCTGCTGTGTGTGTGTGTGTGTTTTGAAGCTACAGGATACACACAAATGCATCTTCAGGTTTAACTCAACTTCCTCTGAGCCTCCACCGCAGACAAGCACACCGCTCAGGGCATTTCTATCTGTCTCCACCTCCCACAGTTGCCCTCTCTTGCCCCCCTCCTTACCCTCTTACCCTGTTCAGTCAGCTGCATGTTGAGTGAGCAGCAGGAGTCTCTCTCTCTCTCTCTCTCTCTCTCTCTCTCTCTCTCTCTCTCTCTCAAAAAAAACTGCTGCGAGTGCACAGAGAAAAGGAGCAGGAACGGAGGTTTTGTGGGGAGTCAATGCTGAGGGGGGGGGGGGGCGATAAACCTCACTGAAGTCCCGCCTGTAACTCAAGAGTTGTGTGAGATGTTTAACTGCTCATTCCAGCTCCTCTAGTTTCAGACAGCAACTGAAAATGGGATTCGATGTCAGTCAGGTAGGTGTGTAGACCATCATCATCCTCAATATCCTCCATTGACCTGCCCTCCTGGATGGGCCGCCGCCGCCGCCTCCTCCTCCTCCTCCTCCTCCTCCTCCTCCTCCTCCTCCTGGCAGACATGAACTCACCCAATGAAGCATTAAAGTAGCACAAATGATCCTTTTCCACTCCTCTGCCTCCCTTCGCTCTCTTTCATAGTACAAATACACTTCTATTTCTGTTACCACTCCATCTGCCAGTATTGTTGCTATGGCGACCATCGCTACACAAAAGTGTTCTGCACAAAAAATTAAAGAATAAAAATGTGACGTGTGTGTGTGTGTGTGTGTGTGTGTGTGTGTGTCTGTGTGTGTGTGTGTAGACCTCTCCAGCCTACGTCACACACACATTCCTCAGAGAGCAGCAGTCGGCCCCGGGGCTGCTCTGACTGCGCTGTCAAAACATCTTAGCGAGGCCTAAATGATTAGCAGCGCAGGTCTGAGGCGAACGTCTGAAAACGCGGCGTGCAGTAAATCGTCACCTGAGGGCCGTCGAGGCTCTGACACCGTTTTCTTTTGTTGACAAAGAAGTGTGCGTTATTAGTTTCAAATGTGGGCCTCGGGGGAGTTTGTGCGAGCGCTTTTGTCTGCGATGCTGCAAGTCTCGACTAAAACAAAAGCTCACATAGTTTACACAGGAGAAGAGAAGAAGGAAACATTAATCAACATTAAACACAACTTAAATACGCACAAAAGTGACTTTTCACCTATTTTTTCCACTGATTCCCATCGACGCTGGTGTTGTGTAGGTGTTGTCACCTTTGGTCTGTTTCCTCTTATCTTACAAGCAACATGACACGATATTAATAAACGATAAGAAACGGTTTCAAATCGCAGCGATCTCCAGAAGGCAACGCTGAGCCAAGATGCACCAACAAAGGCTGGAAAGACGACTGGAAGCTGGTAAACATGGAGGTCAGCGACAGAGGATCCAAATGTGTAAGAAAACCTGACTTTAAAAATCTTTCAGGAGGAAGGAAATTCACTCAGCACTTTGTTTGACCTCAGACCAAAACTGTAACTGACTGTAACACTCAACTTAAATATAAACAGGATTTATAAGAAAACTCCACAGGAATCTGACCTGAAAATATAAATATTCTGCCATCAACTGTCATAAATGATGATTTGAACATCGGAGTCGTCGTCTCTACAGCTCAGGACTTCCTCCCTGCGTGACAGTTTTTACATTCACTGTTTTCTGTTACTTCTGAGCATTTTGGGCGACAAAGAGCCTCTGAAGAAGCCATGTGGCGAAGTTCATGTTATGT